>NC_084614.1:23476298-23751298 GCF_033978795.1 Nerophis ophidion | reverse complement strand
GCTGTGTACATGCTTCCCTCTGTTATAAAGCTCTATGGAGATGATGATTTAATTTTCCAGCATGATCTGGCACCTGCTTACAGTGCCAAAACCAGCAGTACCTGGTGTACTGACCATGGCATTACTGTCCTCGATTGGCCTGCCAACTCTCCTGACCTAAACCCCATAGAGAATTTGTGGGGTATTGTGAAGAAGAAACTGAAAGACACCAGACCCAATAATGCAAATGAGCTGAAGGCCGCTATTGAAGCATCCTGGGCATCCATAACACCTCAGCAATGCCACAGGCCGATTGCCTTCATGCCACGCCGCATTGATGCAGTAATCCGTGCAAAAGGATTCCCAACTAAGTACTGAGTGCATTATTTGACATTTTCAAATGTTTGATTTTGTTATGCTCTTATAAATCTTTTTTTTTACTTGGTCTGAGTAAATATTCAAATTTTTGGAGATAGGATTTTTGAGTTTTCTTAATCTGTATGCCATAATCAGCAATATTAAAATAATAAAAGGCTTGCAATATTTCAGTTGATGTGTAATGAATCCAGAATGTATGGCATTTTCATGTTATTAGTTGCATTACGCAAAATAAAGGACTTTATCACAATATTCTAATTTTCTGATACAGTCCTGTATATATATATATATATATATATATATATATATATATATATATATATATATATATGTATATATATTTGCTTAAAGGGCAAAACACATCATGGTGTCAGAATAGAGATTCATTAACCCACCGATAAATGCAAAAGATAGATTCGTACAGCATACCAGCATCAAGGATGGATTGGGACTTGCCAAACCTGCCGGAAGCAAGGTGACGTTCCAAGCAACACATGGGGCTGATGTTCATCGGACCGCTCAGGGAAAAATTAGAGCAGTCGATGTGGCGGTTCACACAGCCCAAACTTCACGTCAACAATGTCACAACAGAAAACAAAGGCGAAAGCAACTAACAGGCCCATGCAACAATTCATGTGGGCCCTCAAAGACAGGAAGCAAAATTCAAAATTGACGCAGGAGCAAATGTAAATTCCATGCCTAAATTCATGTTCAACACACTATCCTAAGCTCTACGACTATGGAGGTCATCCACTGAAGTAGGCAAATGTCAAATGACTTGATAATTCAGCCATGTGCGACTTCTACCTAGTTCACCTCTACCACCTGTTTCCTCCCCTCCAAGTAAGAGCTGGATGCAATCTTACTTGGAGGGGAGGAAACAGGTAGTAGAGGTGAACGGCACCGTGTTCCCTCCCCTCTCAGTAAGCTGTGGAGTACCCCAAGGCAGTGTATTAGGACCTTTACTGTTCCTAATAAACGTAAATGACATGCCATCAGCATGCCACTGTGAATTGTTCCTGTTTGCGGATGACTCGGCCCTGCTGGTATCCGGCAAGGACAAGTCACAGGTGGAACAAATCCTCAGTGCTGAACTCCTTAATATTTGCACCTGGCTCGCTGACAACAAGCTATCCATACACTTAGGTATGACAGAATCCATCCTATTTGGGTCCCATATCAACCTTAAGAAAGTCAATGACTTCACCATAAAAGTGGGTGACATTGTTATCACCAGAAAAGATGAGATCACCTACCTAGGTTCCATTCTAGAGGCTAATCTTTTTTGTGATAAAATGGCAACCAAGGTAATCAAAAAGTTCAACCAAAGAACGAGATTCCTCTACAGAATCTCCTCTCTGGTCAACAAAAGCACCTTGAAGATTCTAGCGGGAACTCTCATTCAACCCTTTTTCGATTACGCTTGCACCTCCTTACCCCAGCACCTCCAAAACCCTCAAATCTAGACTCCAAATATCCCAGAACAAGCTTGTCCGGTTACTTTTAGACCTCCACCCCAGATCACACCACACTCCAACCCAATTCTCCAAACTGGGCTGGCTCAGGGTGGAGGACAGAGCAAAACAACTTGCACTGAGCCTAGTCTATAAAATCCGCTACACCTCCCTGATACTGAAGTACATGTCAAACTACTTCCTTAACGTAAATAACCGCCATAACCACAACACCAGGGGAGCTCCACAAACCACGTTAAACCCAGATTCCGATCGAACAAAGGTCTTAACTTATTCTCTTTCTATGCCACATCAATGTGGAATGCACTCCCAACAGGTGTAAAAGTAAGTGCATCTCTATATTTCTTCAAAACCGCTCTAAAACAACACCTCCAGGCAACTTCAACCCTTTACTAATACCCTCCTCCATTCACATTCCATCTCCCCGGATTGTAAATAACCTAATGTAAATAATCAAATGTATTTCTAATGTATATACTTGTTCTTATGCTATCTGAACTCACTATGTTCTCTGCTGGCTGTACATATC
The DNA here is from genome assembly GCF_033978795.1 of Nerophis ophidion. Classification (NCBI taxonomy): domain Eukaryota; kingdom Metazoa; phylum Chordata; class Actinopteri; order Syngnathiformes; family Syngnathidae; genus Nerophis; species Nerophis ophidion. The sequence continues at coordinate 23,748,937 of NC_084614.1, read as the reverse complement.
CTACTAAAAAAGACCTACACTGTTTCAAAGTCCATTTCTCTGCTGATGCAATTGTTGATGACTGAAGTACTGATATCAACCAAAGCTCCTCATCCCACCCCCGGATTGCAAATAATGTAAATAATTCAATGTATATACTATGATGATTAACCTGTGTGATGACTGTATTATGCTGATAGTATATATTTGTACCATGAATTGACTAACGTGGACCCTGACTTAAACAAGTTGAAAAACTTATTCGGGTGTTACCATTTAGTGGTCAATTGTACGGAATATGTACTGAACTGTGCAATCTACTAATAAAAGTATCAATCAATCAATCAAAACGTTCAGGCCCCAACTTTCATAGGTTTCAGTGCATGCATAGAGCTATACCTAATTCAGCTGATATTGACAATAACTGAAGGGAGCGACACACAAGCAGCATAGTTACAAAAAATAGTTTGCAGGTGCTTTTCAGGGCAATGGCAAATTCCCAAGAAAAATCACTTTCCGCGTCGATCTCAATGCGAGACCAGTGGTGAACCCACCTCGCAGGATTCCCATCGCACTGCGCAGCCGCCTAAAACAAAGACTCGACAACATGGTGGAGTGTATTTCTGGACTTTTCATCCTCGTCCGGACAGAAGTGACTTGGCAGTGCGGCTGCATCAAAAGATACGTCGGAGACGCTTTAATGAACCAAAAGTTCCTTTTTTTACAAGCGAGCGTCATTATTCAGGTCTGCAGTACCTGGAGGAACTCCGGTCAAAAAATGAAAGACTCCTAACAGGAGAAGCCAAACCATTAGTTTTTATAATTCTCCTTTCTGTGTCTGGGTGTGTGTGCTGTTGCGTCCGACCAGTCTTCCTATCAGGGAATAAACCACACTGGTCAATCCCAAATTCTTTCAGATGACATAATATGTTGAGTTAGAAGGACCACCAAGTCAGAATAGCAATACTACCAAGTTTTACTAAAGCTTTAGGAGTCCAGCCCCTACGATACTATATTAGCAGCATCAAGAAGTGGTCTAAAAATCTAACAGAAAGAGTCCGCTTATTTAGTACAGCCCCCTCCCGCCCAGAAAGAAATACAGCCTTTTTGTTCTAAACTGATAAGGCCGCCTCCACAAAAAGGGAGTACATTATTCTCCCAATAAACATTCCAGCGCCCTCAAGATGAAACACAGAGTTTACTAGCGGACATAAGATACAAGCACGGAGATCACAAGAAGACACACTACATAGGAAAATACTAGCTGATTTAAACATGACTATGGATTAAAAAGAACACTTGAAATATCTAATTCTCACAGTGCTAAATCAGGAGAGCGCATCCTGACATTTAAAGCAGATGTCCGTGTGTGAAAAAACTGCTTTAAGTCATAACTCAAATGTTAGTGTTGAGCTCAACAGGTAGTCTTTTCTCAAGGATATGGTTATCACTTTTGCATTCTGAAGTCCCAACTAGAGTTTCCTTTCCTACGAGAAGTGATGCAATCCACCTGCTAATATCAAACTAAGGGGCCTTATTTATGTGCTCGAACTGAAAATACTACTATTTAATTCAACTTGGTGGTTTTCCTTCTCCAAGGTGAATACAAACATTCACCATATGTAGAACATAATATGAGTTCATTAACTCACTTAAATGGAAACAGACAACATCATATGCAAGTTAACTTGTTGAGAACCCAAAAAAAGCCAAACTCAGAAACCAAAGACCTCAACAAGGCAAGCCGAAGACCACACTACCCTTTCCCCATCTTAAAGGATGTCACCACAAAGCTTGCTAGAGTCCTTGATGCCATATCAGGCTACTGGACTATCCAACTGATGCTAACAAAACTCTGTTTGGAAAATACATGTTTCACAGACTACTCTTTGGAATCTGTTCAGCTCATGATGAGTTTCAGAGACGTATGGATGAGGCCTTTGAAGGGGTCTGAGGCTCATCGTTGACAACATCCTCATTTTTGGCAAAAGCAAAACAGAGCACAACAGCAACCTCAAATACGTGCTAAAACACAATAGAGAGAGAGAGGAGTGAGGCTGAACCCCGACAAGTGCTGTTTTGCCGTAACAGAAGTAAGCTGTTACCTTGCGTCGGTAAGGTGGGCGGGGGTTGGGGGCACGGGGGTGTAAAATATATTCAGGAAATGTCACGGATACAAAGGATTCTGGGTATTTGTTGTGTTGCGTTTATGTTGTGTTACTGTGAGGATGTTCTCCCAAAATGTGTTTGTCAAGCTTGTTTGGTGTGGCTTCACAGCGTGGCGCATATTAGTAAGAGTGTTAAAATTGTTTATATCACAACCATCAGTGTACTCTGTATCACCCAGTATGCCTTTCAATCTTGTACGTGTGATTGCGGAAGCTACACACAACATGTTGCCGGACTAACGATCGTTTTGTACATGTTGTTGAAGGTGTCAAAGTCAATGGCTTCACAGCACGCCCTTATTCCTGTCATCAGGATGAACACCATTGGATATTCGCGAGAATGTTAGCGGTTCCCAATGTCTTCATTACTCTATAAAATGGGTTTAAATAGCTCTGTGAGTGGTAAAGGTGGCCGACCTCTGATGTATTTCAGCGGGCGGGTGGCGAGCGGTTGCGGTTCTGATAAGATGTTGGTTCGGGTGGACGGCGGGTGGATGACGACTTTGGTGATGTGGTTGCGGATGATATATTTGCCTATCCGCGCATCTCTACCACACGCTGTCTCAGGAAGGAATAAATCCTGAACCTCAAAAGGTAAAAGCCATAGAAAAAATACATGCGCCGAAAAACAAAGCTGAACTAGAAACCATACTTAGCATTAGGGTTGTGTCGATACCAATATTTTGGCACCGGTACCAAAATAATACTTTTCGATACCTTTCAATGTATGGCTTCATTTAAGAAAATAATATTACGATGATTCTTATTGCATTCAAATAACAATTTTAGAAGATAGAAATAAAAATTAAAAGGTATAAAACACACTGGGCTTTTCATTGCATTACAATATAGCCTGACATAATTTAGGCAGGGGTCACCAACCTTTTTGAAAACCAAGAGCTACTTCTTGGGTACTAATTAATGCGAAGGGCTACCAGTTAAATAAATTGCCAGAAATAGCCAATTTGCTCAATTTACCTTTAATAAATATATATATATATATATATATATATATATATATATATATATATATATATATATATATATATATATATATATATATATATATATATATATATATAATTTGTATTTTTGTCTGTCATTCCGTCGTACATTGTTTTTCCTTTTACGGAAGGTTTTTTGTAGAGAATAAATGATAGAAAAACACTTAATAGAACGCTTTAAAAGAGGAGAAAACACGAAAAAAATTTAAATTAAATTTTGAAACATAGTTTATCTTCAATTTCGAATCTTTAAAATTCAAAATTCAATCAAACAAATGAAGAGAAAAACTAGCTAATTCGAATCTTTTCGAAAAAATTTGAAAAATAATTTATGGAACATCTTCAGTAATTTTTCCTGATTGAGATTAATTTTAGAATTTTGATGACATGTTTTAAATAGGTTAAAATCTGCACTTTGTTATAATTTATAACAAATTGGACCAAGCTATATTTCTAACGGGCTTCACGGTGGAAGAGGGGTTAGTGCGTCTGCCTCACAATACGAAGTTCCTGCAGTCCTCGGTTCAAATCCAGGCTCGGGATCTTTCTGTGTGGAGTTTGCATGTTCTCCCCGTGAATGCGTGGGTTCCCTCCGGGTACTCCGGCTTCCTCCCACCTCCAAAGACATGCACCTGGGGATAGGTTGATTGGCAACACTAAAATTGGCCCTAGTGTGTGAATGTGAGTGTGAATGTTGTCTGTCTATCTGTGTTGGACCTGCGATGAGGTGGCGTCTTGTCCAAGGTGTACCCCGCCTTCCGCCCGATTGTAGCTGAGATAGGCGCCAGCGCCCCCCGCGACCCCGAAAGGGAATAAGCGGTAGAAAATGGATGGATGGATGGATATATTTCTAACAAAGACAAATCATTATTTCTTCTAGATTTTCCAGAACCAAAATTTTAAAAGAAACTCAAAAGACTTTGAAATAAGATTTAAATTTGATTCTACAGATTTTCTAGATCTGCCAGAATGATTTTTTAATTTTTTTTATCATAATAAGTTTGAAGAAATACTTCACAAATATTCTTCGTCAAAAAATCAGAAGCTAAAATGAAGAATTTAATTCAAATGTATTTATTATTCTTTACAATAAAAAATAAATAAAATACTTGAACATTGATTTTAATTGTCAGGAAAGAAGAGGAAGGAATTTAAAAGTTAAAAAGGTATACGTGTTTAAAAATCCTAAAATCATTTTTAAGGTTGTATTTTTTCTCTAAAATTCTCTGTCTGAAAGTTATAAGAAGCAAAGCAAAAAAATAAAGGAATTTATTTAAACAAGTGAAGACCAAGTCTTTAAAATATTTTCTTGGATTTTCAAATTCTATTTGAGTTTTGTCTCTCTTAGAATTAAAAATGTCGAGCAAAGCGAGACCAGCTTGCTAGTAAATAAATAAAATGTAAAAAAATAGAGGCAGCTCACTGGTAAGTGCGGCTATTTGAGCTATTTTTAGAACAGGCCAGCGGGCGACTCATCTTGTCCTTACGGGCGACCTGGTGTTCGCGGGCACCGCGTTGGTGACCCCTGCTCTAACCGCTAAGCCACCAAGTAGGTTAAAAGATAGTTTTTTACTCTACTCGACTCACAAAAGGAAATGCACCTCCACGGCAAATGCTGAAATACGGCACAGAGTTCACATTGGACAAAAACACTGACAAGACGTTCAAAAAAATAAATAACTTCTACAAAATCATCCTGTGCATGCATCTTTCGACCCCAAAAAAGAGAGCAGACTACAAGTGGATGCGTCAAAGAGTGGTTTTGGCACTGTGATGCTCCAGGAAGGCAAACCAATAGTCTGTGCAACAAAATCATAAGGTAATTATTCCCAATTAGAAAAATAGATGTTGCGCTTTCCTGTTTTGTTGCAAGCGTTTCTACCAGTACATGTGTGATTGCGAAGTGACCGTTGATTCTGACCAAAAACTACTTGAAGCAATACTGATGAAGCCGCTGGTGCAGGGGTCGGGAACCTTTTTGGCTGAGAGAGCCAAGAAAGCATAATATTTTAAAATGTATTTCTGTAAGAGCCATATAATATTTTTTTTAACACTGAACACAACTAAACACGTACATTTTTAAGTAAGACCAACATTTCTAGAGTATAATAAGTCTCTTATTCTTTGAAATAACATTGTTATTCTGATGTTAACTGTGGAGGGGACGTGGCCTGCGGGCCTGCAGCGAAGCAGGGTGTGCCAGGACCGGCCTCGAAATCAGCGACAGGTGCGTAGAGGGCCCATCTGGGCCTTGTTATCTAATCACCTGTCACTCTGTTTATAAGCAGCAGCAGGGAGGAGAGACGGGGTTGAAACTGGAGCCAGAGCGCGAGCGAAAACGAAAGAGAAAAGGACAATTGCTGGAAAGCAACTGAGAGACTTATTGAAAAATAAAACAATATTGTAACCCTGAAACAGGCTCTCATGTCGCTGCTTGGTGGTCTGAAGAACCCCTAGGAGGGCAAGCCCCACACCAACCAATAATAGATAAATTACTTCTTACCATTAACGCAACTTCTTGAACATTAAAAAACATGAGAATGTTTTATATTTTAAACGTTATTTTTAACAAGTGGAATTATTCATTACTTATCGTGTCAAGCGATGTCAGCTCAGATTTATCCGAGAGCCAGATGCAGTCATCAAAAGAGCCACATCGGGCTCGCGAGCCATAGGTTCCCTACCCCTGCGCTGGTGGCTGCACTGCCTCGTTTACAAAGAATGACATTCCAGCTACAAAAATACAACATCAAAATAATTCTCCGCCCAGGTAAAGGTATACTGGTAGCCGCCACACTATCCCGAAACTCGCTTGAACACAACGGCAAAGGCCTGAGAGAAGGCATGGAAGCAAGTGCACACAGTCCGCAGCAGCATTCCTGTAAGTGACAGCAATTTACAAGAAATAAAAAAGGATGCTCATTACACTGCTCTCAGTAGAACAACTAAACCTGGATGGCCTGACAAAATAAATCATTTCCCCACATATATCCAAGGAATATTGGAATCACAGGAATTAAATAACGGAGATGGACTCTATTAAAGCCCTCCCTCAACGCTAAGAAAATCATAACTCCCCAAAAACTTAGGCCAAACCTAATACAAAAACATACACGCCGGCCACCTGGGTGTGGAAAAAAGCAAGCACCGTGCACGAGACGTGGTATTCTGGCCTGAAATGGGAAAACAAAAAGAGACAGAAATGGGCCAATGCTCCATATGCCAAGAGAGGTGCAGCACAAACCCCAAGTAACCTCTGTTGTCATACCCGATACCCAAAAGACCATGACAAGTAGGTAGGTAGGTAGGTAGGTCTTTATTGTCATTGCAACAAGTACAACAAAACTTTGTTTTCAGCACAAACCTGTTCAAGATTAGACAAACAAACAATGTACAGGGTTACAGAACAAGAACGCTGATGGGTCGCCATAAGGCGCCCCGTAAAAGATGGGAAAAAGGTAAACGCTGGTGAAGGATGAGTAAAAAAATACAATCCAGACTGGGCTCCTAGGGGGGCCCAGTTCGGAGTGAGAAAAAACCTCCATAGCAAAGCACATATACATATTACAACATACATCTCGAGATATCTAGCAACAGAGGGAAGGTAGTTCAAGGTCATGGTGGTAGGTTGCAGCTCTCAGGCGCTGATCATCCATTCATCACCCCTACGGGATTTGCGTCGAAGATGTTGGATTGGGGGACAGGGGGGTGTATGTGTGGCGTATATTTTTTGTGTGTGTGTGTGTGTGTGTGTGTGTGTGTGTGTGTGTGTGTGTGTGTGTGTGTGTATAAGCCCATAGTGTGTCTCTGTTCCGCCGCCTTGATGTATTTGCCGTCGCTAGTCCAAAGTTCACAACAACAGGTGTGTGTCCATGAGAGACAAAAAAGGGAGTTTGTTGTATCTTCGCTTGCTGTGATCTTCGGGAGAGTCTCGAAGCCAGGGAAACAATCCAAGTTAAAAAGATTTGTATGCGAGTGAAAATAAAATTTGCTTTTCACTCTAAAGTTGTCTATGACTGGTCCTCAAAAACTGCGGGGTAGACAGTCCGATGTAATCCACAGTTCTTCCCGCATCCTCCAATCATTTGTGGCAGCTTTGGGGTACTTTGAAGACTGCCAGCAACTTCCAATTTGTCGACAAACCAGAGCAACGCTTACTCCAATCAGGAGATGTCCTGTTGTCATAATTCCGAATAGGTGGATATCTTCACGTCCTCGACAGAAAAGGGTCGCCAGGCACGCGGCCCTCCTTCTTCTTCCAAGAGTCAATCAATCAATCAATGTTTGCTTATATAGCCCTAAATCACTAGTGTCTCAAAGGGCTGCACAAACCACTACGACATCCTCGGTAGGCCCACATAAGGGCAAGGAAAACTCACACCCAGTGGGACATCGGTGACAATGATGACCCGGTGGGACGTCAGTGACAAGAGTCCGTCGTGTGTCCAGCAACAACCGCTTCGTCACAACAGCAGGTTCCCCTAAACCCAAGATTTTGTCAATTTTGTTGAGGCCAGTTAAATAGTTCCAATGTTTATATTTGGAGAGCAGTGCAAAAAGAGGCAACAAGAAAGTTAAAGACAAGGCAAAAAGAAAAAGCAAGCAGGAGAGATAAGGGAGAGGAAAGGGGAGCGTCCACCCTCGGTGAGTGCCAGAGAGAATTCACGGAATTCCCACGACCACATCATCATAGTTGAGCACTATAGCCGATTTTTTGAGCTTGCGAAAACACACAGATTGACATCATTCGCTGTCAATGCAAAACTCAAGTCATTCGCAACTGGACTATTTTGTTTGTCTTGAAAGACGTTTTGACTCTCATCCGAGTAGGCTTCATCAGTTCATGCTCATAGACTTAGATTGTTCAGATCTAGTCTTAGACTTAAAGTGGTCAGATCTAGTCTCGTGGCTGGTGCCAATACCTCAGAAGACTTCATCAGTTCATGCTCAAAGACTTAGATTGGTCAGATCCAATCTAGCGGCTGGTGCCAAAACCCCAAATAATGATACTCCAAAACTCAGAGAGTGTAAATGGTAAATGGATTGTACTTGTATAGTGCTTTTCTACCTTTTTTTTAAGGAACTCAAAGCGCTTTGACACTATTTCCACATTCACTCATTCACACACACATTCAAACACTGATGGCGGGAGCTGACATGCAAGGCGTTAACCAGGGTCCATCAGGAGCAAGGGTGAAGTGTCTTGCTCAAGGACACAACGGACGTGATGATGGTAGAAGGTGGGGATTGAACCAGGAACCCTCAGGGTGCTGGCATAGCAACTCTCCCAACCGCGCCACGCCATCCCTGGGCAAGGATGGTTTCGCCCTATTGTAGTGAGAAAAACAGCTGTTTTGATGCAAACGAGCAATCCTACTGAGCATGAACTGATTAAGCCTACTGAGGTACTGGCACCAGCTGCTGGACTAGATCTGACCGATCTAAGTCTGTGAACATGAACTGATGAAGCCTACTTGGATGAGAGCCAAAACATCTTCTAAGACAAACCAAATAGTCCAGTTGCTATCGATCGAATGCCCTGAGTTTACGATGACCTGAATGAATGAGAACATTCATAGAGAAAGCTTAATTTATTTTTTACTTGTCACGGCATTCATGAAACATTCATCAGCAACAACCGCCCTTGCTCCAACTCAGAGGAATTCCAAGACTTCACCAAGGTATGGAACTTCAAACACACTACCACAAGCCCCCTTTACCCCAAAAAGCAATTGAGAATTAAGAAAGATGAATAAAGAAAGCATTGACCCGTAGTCTGGCCACATATTTATTGCAATATATATATATACATATATATATCAATCAAACAATCAATCAATGTTTACTTATATAGCCCTAAATCACTAGTGTCTCAAAGGGCTGCACAAACCACAACACAAACCACTACGACATCCTCGGTAGGCCCACATAAGGGCAAGGAAAACTCACACCCAGTGGGACGTCGGTGACAATGATGACTAAGAGAACCTTGGAGAGGACGAAAGCAATGGATGTCGAGCGGGTCTAACATGATACTGTGAAAGTTCAATCCATAATGGATCCAACACAGCCGCGAGAGTCCAGTCCAAAGCGGATCCAACACAGCAGCGAGAGTCCCGTTCACAGCGGAGCCAGCAGGAAACAATCCCAAGTGGAGGCGGAACAGCAGCGCATAGATGTCCCCAGCCGATACACAGGCAAGCAGTACTTGGCCACCGGATCGGACCGGACCCCCTCCACAAGGGAGAGTGGGACATAGGAGAAAAAGAAAAGAAACGGCAGATCATATATATATCGGTTTTCTTAAAGAGCAAAACACAACAATTACCTCGGCTGAGTCCACTGTCAGTGCTGCCGGAGTGATCGGCAATGTGCGAAAAGCTAGCTGAGCAGGTAACCGGCCGTGATGTCACTCACAACCCAGGTACTCCAACATGGATCCATCGGATTTTTTTTAATCGGTGCCCAATAGGACCGATGGGATTCGGTCGATGCTAAAAAAAAGTACCGGATTCAGTATCGATCCCTGGTTGGATTTCAACCAGATTAGTGTAAAAACACCTAAATGAATTGAATATCTCTCTTAAATTCCAATCTTTTGCAAGGATTTGAATTGAGGTTGCAAATGGAAGGTATTCTTCAAATTGAAGGAAATAGAAATTCCAATAGATAATATTGGTGTATTCCAGAATCAACTATAGTACTCCCAGTCCTCAACAATTTGCATTTGATATATGGCGTGCAAATATTATAGAATGTTAGCATTTTAGCAAGTTTTGTCGGTAGAAAATAAAAGTCATCCACCCCATCTTTAGATTTTTCAGTATGTAGTCCTCATTGGAAAAGGTTTGTGCGCTTGTACTGTAAATTAGGAAGTAAAAACCATTACTTGTCACAGATCCCTGGATTTAAATCTGGGAGCTGTCCAGAGACCTGACTACGACGAAACGCCCACCCCAGAGTTCCTCAACCCATCTTGGATGTCCACCATCCCTGACGACCGTCCCCTCTCTGAGGTCACCATGCCGGGGACCCACAACACCATGGCCCTGTACGGCGGCGTCTATGCCGAGTGTCAGACGTGGGGCCTGGACTCCCAGCTTCAAGCTGGCATCCGTTTCCTGGACGTGCGTGTCCGCCATGTGAATGGTAAACTCCTCATCCACCATGGGGTGGTATACCAGAAGGCTCACTTTGGCGACGTGCTGGGGGGCGTGGCCGACTTCCTGAGCAACTACCCGAGTGAGACTGTGCTGATACGCATCAAGGAGGAGCAGAGCGAGACCGGAGACCTCTATGGGGCGGTGGTGGAGTACGTTAATCGCTATGCTCACTGGGATCTGCTGTGGCACAGCCGCCTGGTTCCCACCATGGGTCAAGCTAGAGGGAAGCTCATCGTCCTGCAGGACTTTCAGGGGCCTGACTTGGGGATGCGCTACAACAGTCTCCATATAGCTGATTCCTGGAAGGTAAGACATTTGTTGACTATCTTTTGTAAAGTGCTCTTACTTTTTTTTCCGTAGTAGTATTTACCTGACATCACATCCTGCTCACTAAATATTGGAAGCTTAAAGTAGAGGTCAAGCGAGCATCTGTTGTCAAAGCGTTCTGGGTGGGATTATGCCTTTCTCGAAGAAAAATGCCCCATGCTTGCGTTGTTTTAAGCTGTAGGAATAATTGTGAAAAGGATAAAAGTTTTGTCCTTTTATAAAATTGTAGGCCTCCGTGCGTTTGCCAGCTTTCATCTGTTGTGCAGTGTGGAGGGAAGTTTGGAGCACCAGATAGTTTGACATGTCTGGGTAGGTTACCGACAGATAATCCTTGAAATCACTCGACAAATTTTTTTCTGATGAAGTATCAATGAATTCCATTGCAGTGTTTGATTCTTTGATTCGTATCTGCTTTTAGCGGAAAGATCTAGGCCCCTCGCATACTCAGATAGTGTGTACACTAAATGGTAGCCATAATGGCCTAGTGGTTAAAACAGGGGTGTCAAACTCAAATACAGAGTGGGACAAAATTTTAAACTGAACAAAGCCGCTGGCCAAGGTTGAACAAATTAACGTTTTAATAGGGTCCCAAACAAGTTTTGCATTGAATATTGAACAAGCAAGACTTATATAACTTTATAGTGACATGCAAAATCAAGTTTCAAATAATACTAATAATTAAAAAATAGCAATGGCATATCAAATCAAATTTAAATAGAAATTGAATGCCTCTTTTCTATTAGCAGCCTTCTCAGGTAAACATCAAAATAAACTTTTCCCACAGGCTAATAATAAATTAGATTCGATTAGATTAGATAGTACTTTATTTATTCCGACAGGAGAGTTCCTTCAGGAAAATTTAAATTTTCAGCACAATCCCATTCAAATCAGAAAAAAACATTACAGGGAGACAGAACAGGATCGCTGACGGATCTGCCGGCTTCCAGCGCCCCTTACAAAAAAGATGAGATACAAAAATCGGTCTTAGCCTGGGCCCTGTAGAGGGGGTGCAGACTGAGGCCAAGGGGAAAAAAACAACTCATAGTCATAAAACACATCCCTCTTACATGTGTGTAAGAGGGAAACATCAAACATCAAAGAACACAGAGGACATTAAAGACATTAAAAAAGTCCACAAAAAAAAGCATCACAGAGGTCACGAAAGTGCCACCCCTTGTCACACAGTCCCAAAGGGTCCCGGCCCAAAAGGCAAGAAAATATAATAACACATGAAAACAAGAGGGAAACACAAAAGGATGTCACAAGAGCACAGAGCTCCTGCCAACAGCAGCCACTACAGCAGCGCCATCTTGGAAAAAAAAAAAAAAGTTTATATTGTAGCGTCCAGGAAAAGGTAGTGCCGCAAGGGTTTCGGTGTATTTGTTCTGTTGTGTTTATGTTGTGTTACAGTGCGGATGTTCTCCCGAAGTTTGCTTGTTATTCTCGTTTAGTGTTGGTTCACAGTGTGGCGCATATTTGTAACAGTCTTAAAGTTGTTTATACGGCCACCCTCAGTGTGACCTGTATGGCTGTTGACCCAGCTTGCATTGCATTAGCGTGTGTGTGTGTGTAAAAGCCACATATATCATGTGACTAGGCCGCCACGCTGTTTCTACGTAGGAAAAGCCGACGTGACAAAAGGTATTAGAGGACGCTTGAGGCAGTGCCTTTAAGGCACGCCCCCAATATTGTTGTCCAGGTGGGAATCGGGAGAAATTTGGGAGAATGGTTGCCCCCTGTGATTTTCGTGAGGGGCACTGAAATTTGGGAGTCTCCTTGGAAAATATGAGTATTAGCGGTGAATGCGGTGTTACAGCGACACCGCCGCTGTATAATACCGGCGGGCCAGCTCTAATGTTAATTTGATATTGCCTCAAGGGCCAAATGAAAATACACGGCGGGCCAAATTTGGCCCGCGGGCCAGAGTTTGACACGAATGGGTTAGAGTGTCCGCCGTGAGTTGTGAGTTCAAATCCCGGCCAAGTCATACCAAAGACTATAAAAATGGGACTCATTCCTTTCCTGCTTGGCACTCAGCATCAAGGAATTGGGGGTTAAATCACCAAAAATGATTCCCGGGCGCGACACCGCTGAAGCCCACTGCTCCCCTCCCCTCCCAGGGGGTGATCAAGGGTGATGGGTCAAATGCAGAGAATTATTTCGCCACACCAAGAGTGTGTGTAACAATCATTGGTACTTTAACTTTAACTTACTATTGATTTGATTGACCATCTAGACCATCCATCCATCCATTTTCTACCGCTTATTCCCTTTTGGGGTCGCGGGGGGCGCTGGCGCCTATCTCAGCTACAATCGGGCGGAAGGCGGGGTACACCCTGGACAAGTCGCCACCTCATCGCAGGGCCAACACAGATAGACAGACAACATTCACACTCACATTCACACACTAGGGCCAATTTAGTGTTGCCAATCAACCTATCCCCAGGTGCATGTCTTTGGAGGTGGGAGGAAGCCGGAGTACCCGGAGGGAACCCACGCATTCACGGGGAGAACATGCAAACTCCACACAAAAAGATCCCGAGCCTGAATTTGAACCCAGGACTAGTTTGCGATTCAATTCTGAGATCTCCACAGTCTTTGAGCCCACGGCTCTACCCATTTGTACATCACGATGGGCAGCCCTCGGCCTCCTTGAACGGCTGCTATTGCCTTCTGAATTTGTCGATACACCAAAGCAAAGCTCAGTCCAATCAACAGATTGCCTGTGATCACTCTTCCACGTCCTCGACGGAACGCACTGACAGAAAATGCAGCTAAAGTATGGATAATATCAATCCGATACCATTACTTACCATACTACTAATATCTATATCAGGGGTCACCAACATTTTTGAAACCAAGAGCTACTTCTTGGGTACTGATTAATGCGAAGGGCTACCAGTTTGATACACACTTACATAAATTGCCAGAAATATCCAATTTGCTCAATTTACTTTTAACTCTATGTTATTATTAATTATATTATGATATTTATCTTTGTGGAAACACTGATCATCTTAATGATTTCCCACAATAAATAGATATAGAAACAGATAAATATCAATATGCAACACTTCATTTTTATATTTTCTCCAAGTGCACATTTTTCAAATTGAACATTTTCAAATGATCACTTCTAAGACAGTCTTGTGAAATCACAATATCCCATTTTAACTAGCTAGCCACTAACATTTTTTAATAAATCATGAATTACTTTCCTTTTACTGAAGGTTTTTTGTAGAGAAAAAATTATGAAAAAAAACACTTTTTTGAACGGTTTAAAAGAGGAGAAGACACAAAAAAGGTTAAAATTAAAATTTGAAACATAGTTTATCTTCAATTTCGACTCTTTAAAATTAAAAATTCAACCGAAAAAAAGAAGAGAAAAACTAGCTAATTTGAATCTTTTTGAAAAAATAAAAATAAGGATTTATGGAACATCATTAGTAATTTTTCCTGATTAAGATTAATTCTAGAATGTTGATGACATGTTTTAAATATGTTAAAATCCAATCTGCACTTTGCTAGAATATATAAAAAATTTGACCAAGCTATATTTCTAACAAAGACAAATCATTATTTCTTCTAGATTTTCCAGAACAAAAATTTGAAAAAAAAATTAAAATGACTTTGAAATGAGATATAAATTTGATTTTACAAATTTCTAGATTTGCCAGAATATTTTTTATTTATTTTAATCATAATAAGTTTGAAAAAATATTTCACAAATATTTTTCGTTCGAAAAAACAGAAGCTAAAATGAATAATTAAATTGAAATGTATGTATTATTCTCTACAATAAAAAAAAATAACTTGAAGATTGCTTTAAATTGTCAGGAAAGAAGAGGAAGGAATTTAAAAGGTAAAAAGGTATATGTGTTAAGGTTGTATTTTTTCTCAAAAATTGTCTTTCTGAAAGTTATAAGAAGCAAAGTAAAAAAATAAATGAATTTATTTAAACAAGTGAAGACCAAGTCTTTAAAAAAATGTTCTTGGATTTTCAAATTCTATTTGAGTTGTGTCTCTCTTGGAATTAAAAATGTCGAGCATAGCGAGACCAGCTTACTAGTAAATAAATAAAATGTTAAGAATAGAGGCAGCTCACTGGTAAGTGCTGCTATTTGAGCTATTTTTAGAACAGGCCAGCGGGCGACTCATCTTGTCCTTACGGGCGACCTGGTGCCCGCGGGCACCGCGTTGGTGACCCCTGATCTATACCAACACTTTATGCAGAATAACTTGGTTCGATTATTTCTTTTTTTTATTCACCGACGAGGTTAACCTAGCAGAATGTCGCTGTTTGAATGAGAGTGTATTGTTGCTATGCTACTGTTGCTAACGTTATTGTAAAAACTGGATAAAGGGCACACTAGCCTGACAAACACAAAAAACATTACGCATTAGCAATGTTTTTTCACGAGACACACACAATTTAGTACTGGAGGTCCCAGATTTAGCCCATGGAGTACCACAAGAATGATACTAAGTACATAATTATTTAAATAGGATCCAATATAAATACAGTTAATAGAATATGTTATAGGGGTTGATTATAAATGGAAAATAGAATAGGGTCTGATCTTGTAGTGCAGATATAGAATGTACAACAATGACAGCAAATCAAAAGAAATATAAACCCCGTTTCCATATGAGTTGGGAAATTGTGTTAGATGTAAATATAAACGGAATACAATGATTTGCAAATCCTTTTCAACCCATATTTAGTTGAATATGCTACAAAGACAACATATTTGATGTTCAAACTGATAAACTTTTTTTTTTTGGCAAACAATCATTAACTTTAGAATTTGATGCCAGCCATACGTGACAAAAAAGTTGGGAAAGGTGGCAATAAATACTGATAAAGTTGAGGAATATTCATCAAACACTTATTTGGAACATCCCACAGGTGTGCAGGCTAATTGGGAACGGGTGGGTGCCATGATTGGGTATAAAAACAGCTTCCATGATATGCTAAGTCATTCACAAACAAGGATGGGGCGATGGTCACCAATTTGTAAGCAAATTGTCGAACAGTTTTAGAACAACATTTCTCAACGAGCTGTTGCAAGGACTTTAGGGATTTTACCATCTACGGTCCGTAAAATCATCAAAAGGTTCAGAGATTCTGGAGAAATCACTGCACATAAGCGATGATATTACGGACCTTTGTTCCCTCAGGCTGTACTGCATCAAAAACCGACATCAGTGTGTAAAAGATATCACCACATGGGCTCAGGAACACTTCATAAAACCACTGTCAGTAACTACAATTGGTCGCTACATCAGTAAGTGCAAGTTAAAACTCTACTATGCAAAGCCAAACCCATTTACAACAACACCCAGAAACGCCGCCGGCTTCTCTGGGCCCGAGCTCATCTACGATGGACTGATGCAAAGTGGAAAAGTGTTCTGTGGTCTGACGAGACCACATTTCAAATTATATTTGGAAACTGTGGACGTGGTGTCCTCCGGAACTAAGAGGAAAATAACCATCCGGATTGTTACAGGCGCAAAGTTGAAAAGCCAGCATCTGTGATGGTATGGGGGCCGTCTACGGAGCAGACGCCAGCGGTGTGATCGGAAACGCGGATGCCGAGCGGGGCTAAAAACAAAGCAGAAGGCTAATCCCCACAGAACACCACTTTCCTCCATCCCGAAGACGGATTTAGATGGAAAATGCGAGACTACTGGTCTGGGTAAGGAGTCAGTTAAATTAGAACAAGTTTTTTCTGCTTTGAGTGTTTCAGAGTTGGACATGTGTCTTACTGAGGTGGCTAACTATGATGCGTGCAGTTTATCAAAGCAACAAACAAACAATCGGAAAATCCCCGTTACTGAGGTGGCTAACCATGATGCGTGCAGTTTATCAAAGCAACAAACAAACAATCGGAAAATCCCCGTTACTGAGGTGGCTAACTATGATGCGTGCAGTTTATCAAAGCAACAAACAAACAATCGGAAAATCCCCGTTACTGAGGTGGCTAACCATGATGCGTGCAGTTTATCAAAGCAACAATCAAACAATCGGAAAATTCCTGTCGTATCAATTCCTAGATATGGTCGTAACTATACTAAATGCACTGGGCATAATAAACACAACATTATTAATATTGCTACTACGGATAATTTGATCAAAAATTCCCTGAAACAGCCCACTACCTATAATATAGGTTTTTTAAACATAAGATCATTGTCTCCTAAAACGTTGTTAGTTAATGATATTATCAGAGACAACAATCTTAACGTCATCGGTCTCAGCGAAACCTGGCTTAAACCAAACGACTTTTTTGCGCTAAATGAGGCATGTCCTCCTAACTTTACACATGCGCATATTGCCCGTCCGCTTAAAAGGGGTGGGGGGGTCGCACTAATATACAACGAAAACTTTAACCTTAGTCCTAACATAAATAATAAATATAAATCGTTTGAGGTGCTTACTATGAGGTCTGTCACACCGCTGCCTCTACACCTGGCTGTTATCTACCGCCCCCCAGGGCCCTATTCGGACTTTATTAATGAATTCTCAGAGTTCGTTGCTGATCTAGTGACACACGCCGATAATATAATCATAATGGGGGACTTTAATATCCATATGAATACCCCATCGGACCCACCGTGCGTAGCGCTCCAGACTGTAATTGATAGCTGTGGTCTCACACAAATAATAAATGAACCCACGCATCGCAACGGTAATACAATAGACCTAGTGCTTGTCAGGGGCATCACCGTTTCCAAAGTTACGATACTCCCGTATACTAAAGTATTGTCCGATCATTACCTTATAAAATTCGAGGTTCAGACGCATGTTCGTCAAACTAATAATAATAATAACTGCTATAGCAGCCGCAACATTAATACAGCCACAACGACAACTCTTGCTGACCTACTGCCCTCGGTAATGGCACCATTCCCAAAGTATGTGGGCTTTATTGATAACCTCACTAACAACTTTAACGACGCCCTGCGCGAAACCATTGATAACATAGCACCGCTAAAGTTAAAAAAGGCTCCAAAAAAGCGCACCCCGTGGTTTACAGAAGAAACTAGAGCTCAGAAATTATTATGTAGAAAGCTGGAACGCAAATGGCGCACGACTAAACTTGAGGTGCACCATCAAGCATGGAGTGATGGTTTAATAACTTATAAACGCATGCTTACCTTAGCTAAAGCTAAATATTACTCAAATCTCATCCACCGTAATAAAAACGATCCTAAATTTTTGTTTAGTACGGTAGCATCGCTAACCCAACAAGGGACTCCTTCCAGTAGCTCAACCCACTCAGCTGATGACTTTATGCAATTCTTTAGTAAGAAAATTGAAGTCATTAGAAAGGAGATTAAAGACAATGCGTCCCAGCTACAACGGAGTTCTATTAACTGACACGATTGTATATACGGCGGATACTGCCCTCCAAAATAGTTTCTCTCGTTTTGAGGAAATAACATTAGAGGAATTGTTACAACGTGTAAATGGAATAAAACAGACAACATGTTTACTTGACCCTCTTCCTGGGAAACTGATCAAGGAGCTCTTTGTATTATTAGGTCCATCAGTGCTAAATATTATAAACTTATCACTCTCCTCGGGCACTGTTCCCCTAGCATTCAAAAAAGCGGTTATTCATCCTCTTCTTAAAAGACCTAACCTCGATCCTGACCTCATGGTAAATTACCGACCGGTGTCTCACCTTCCCTTTATTTCAAAAATCCTTGAAAAAATTGTTGCGGAGCAGTTAAATGAACACTTAGCGTCTAACAATCTATGTGAAACCTTTCAATCCGGTTTCAGGGCAAATCACTCCACGGAGACAGCCCTCGCAAAAATGACTAATGATCTATTGCTAACGATGGATTCTGATGCGTCATCTATGTTGCTGCTCCTCGATCTTAGCGCTGCTTTCGATACCGTCGATCATAATATTTTATTAGAACGTATCAAAACACGAATTGGTATGTCAGACTTAGCCCTGTCTTGGTTTAACTCTTATCTTACTGATAGGATGCAGTGTGTCTCCCATAACAATGTGACCTCGGACTACGTTAAGGTAACGTGTGGAGTTCCCCAGGGTTCAGTCCTTGGCCCTGCACTCTTCAGCATCTACATGCTGCCGCTAGGTGACATCATACGCAAATACGGTATTAGCTTTCACTGTTATGCTGATGACACCCAACTCTACATGCCCCTAAAGCTGACCAACACGCCGGATTGTAGTCAGCTGGAGGCGTGTCTTAATGAAATTAAACAATGGATGTCCGCTAACTTTTTGCAACTCAACGCCAAAAAAACGGAAATGCTGATTATCGGTCCTGCTAGACACCGAACTCTATTTAATAATACAACTCTAATATTTGACAACCAAACAATTAAACAAGGCGACACGGTAAAGAATCTGGGTGTTATCTTTGACCCAACTCTCTCCTTTGAGGCACACATTAAAAGCGTTACTAAAACGGCCTTCATTCATCTCCGTAACATCGCTAAAATTCGCTCCATTCTGTCCACTAAAGACGCTGAGATCATTATCCATGCGTTTGTTACGTCTCGCCTCGACTACTGTAACGTATTATTTTCGGGTCTCCCCATGTCTAGCATTAAAAGATTACAGTTGGTACAAAATGCGGCTGCTAGACTTTTGACAAGAACAAGAAAGTTTGATCACATTACGCCTGTACTGGCTCACCTGCACTGGCTTCCTGTGCACTTAAGATGTGACTTTAAGGTTTTACTACTTACGTATAAAATACTACACGGTCTAGCTCCATCTTATCTTGCCGATTGTATTGTACCATATGTCCCGGCAAGAAATCTGCGTTCAAAGGACTCCGGCTTATTAGTGATTCCCAAAGCCCAAAAAAAGTCTGCGGGCTATAGAGCATTTTCCGTTCGGGCTCCAGTACTCTGGAATACCCTCCCGGTAACAGTTCGCGATGCCACCTCAGTAGAAGCATTTAAGTCTCACCTTAAAACTCATTTGTATACTCTAGCCTTTAAATAGACTCCCTTTTTAGACCAGTTGATCTGCCGTTTCTTTTCTTTTTCTTCTATGTCCCACTCTCCCGTGTGGAGGGGGTCCGGTCCGATCCGGTGGCCATGTACTGCTCGCCTGTGTATCGGCTGGGGACATCTCTGCGCTGCTGGTCCGCCTACGCTTGGGATGGTTTCCTGCTGGCTCCGCTGTGAACGGGACTCTCGCTGCTGTGTCTTGGATCCTCTTTGGACTGGACTCTCGCGACTGTGTTGTATCCATTGTGGATTGAACTTTCACAGTATCCTGTTAGATCCGCTCGACATCCATTGCTTTCCTCCTCTCTAAGGTTCTCATAGTCATCATTGTCACCGACGTCCCACTGGGTCATTATTGTCACCAATGTCCCACTGGGTGTGAGCTTTCCTTGCCCTTATGTGGGCCTACCGAGGATGTCGTGGTGGTTTGTGCAGCCCTTTGAGACACTAGTGATTTAGGGCTATATAAGTAAACATTGATTGATTGATTGATTGATTAGTACCCAAGGCATTCGTAACTTACACATCTGTGAAGACACCATTAATTCTGAAAGGTCCATACAGGTTTTGGAACAACATATGTTGTCATCCAAGCAACGTTATCATGGATGCCCCTGTTTATTTCAGCAAAACAATGCCAAGCCACGTGTTACAACAGCGTGGCTTCGTAGTAAAAGAGTGCGGGTACTTTCCTGGCCCGCCTGCAGTCCAGACCTGTCTCCCATCGAAAATGTGTGGCGATTCATGAAGCGTAAAATACGACAAGAAGAACTGTTGAACAACTTAAACTGTACATCAAGCAAGAATGGTGAATAATTCGACTTTCAAAGCTTCAACAATTAGTTTCCTCAGTTCCCAAACGTTTATTGAGTGTTTTTAAAAGAAAATGTGATGTAACACAGTGGTTAACATGCCTTTTCCCAACTACTTTGGCACGTGTTGCAGCCATGAAATTCTAAGTTAATTATTATTTGCAAAAATATTAAAGTTTATGAGTTTGAACATCAAATATCTTGTCTTTGTAGTGCATTCAACTGAATATGGGTTGAAAGGGATTTGCAAATCATTGTATTCCGTTTATATTTACATCTACCACAATTTCCCTACTCATATGGAAACGGGGTTTGTAGAAGCCCAGTTCAGCACGGATGGCAAACGTGTGAAAGTTAAGCATCATGTATCATTTTCGCCTTGCACTGTTAAGATAGCTCTGTTTCTGCCAGGTTACCACGCTTGGCCAAGTGACCGAGAAGTGGCAGAGCGTTTATGATCACCTGGAGACCGCACCTGTTGGCGACATGGCCCAGATTTATCTCACCTACAGCAGCGGCGCTGGCTTGTTTGCATTCCCCAGGGCTGTGGCCCAACGCATCAATCCTAAACTCTATGACTACCTGAGGGAGAAGACCAACCTCCTGAACCAACGTTTTGGAATCATATGCATGGACTTCCCGGCTGCACCCATTATTGAAAGCATCATTAACTTCCAGCTGAAGAATGAGGGAGAAAAACAATTCATAGTTTGACCTTTAACAGTGTCTTTCACTCAAAATTTAAAAAGCATAAAAATTCACAAGTTTGTCTGTGTTTTGTGCCAATAAATTAATAAACAAGTCTGGTGTACTGTCATCCTCAAATATGTCCTTTTTAAATTTTGTAGGTTTAGGCCTGGGATCGGCAACCCGCGACTCTAGAGCCACATGCGACTCTTTAGTGCGGCCCTAGTGGCTCTCTGGAGCTTTTTCAAAAATTTATTAAAATAGAAGAAATTGGGGGAAAAAAATATTTGTTGTATTAATATGGTTTCTGTAGGACAGGGGTCACCAAGGCGGTGCCTGCGGGCACCAGGTAGCTCGCTGGCCTGTTCAAAAAATAACTCAAATAGCAGCACTTACCAGTGAGCTGCCTCTATTTTTCAAATTGTATTTATTTACTAGCAAGCTGGTCTCGCTTCGCTCAACATTTTTAATTCTAAGAGAGACAAAACTCAAATAGAAATTGAAAATCCAAGAAAATATTTTAAAGACTTGGTCCTCACTTGTTTAAATAAATTCATTTATTTTTTTACTTTGCTTCCTATATCTTTCAGAAAGACAATTTTAGAGAAAAAATACAACCTTAAAAATGATTCTAGGATTTTTAAACACATATACCTTTTTTACCTTTTAAATTCCTTCCTCTTCTTTCCTGACAATTGAAATCAATGTTCAAGTATTTTTTTTTTATTGTAAAGAATAATAAATACATTTTAATTTAATTATTAATTTTAGCTTCTGTTTTTTCGACGAATAATATTTGTGAAACATTTCTTCAAACTTATGATGATTAAAATAAAATTAAAATATTCTGGCAAATCTAGAAAATCTGTAGAATCAAATTTAAATCTTATTTCAAAGTATTTTCAATTTCTTTTAAAATTTTGGTTCTGGAAAATCTAGAAGAAATAATGATTTGTCTTTGTTAGAAATATAGCTTGGTCCAATTTGTTATATATTCTAACAAAGTGCAGATTGGATTTTAACCTATTTAAAACATGTCATCAAAATTCTAAAATTAATCTTAATCAGAAAAAATTTCTGATGATGTTCCATAAATTCTTTTTTTAATTTTTTCAAAAAGATTCGAATTAGCTAGTTTTTCTCTTCATTTTTTTCGGTTGAATTTTGAATTTTAAAAGGTTGAAATTGAAGATAAACTATGTTTCAAAATTTAATTTTAATTTTTTTCATGTCTTCTCCTCTTTTAAACCGTTCAAATAAGTGTTTTTTTCATAATTTATTCCCTACAAAAAACCTTCCGTAAAGGAAAAAAATTGTACGACGGAATGACAGATAGGAATACCATTTATATATATATATATAAATTGAGCAAATTGGCTATTTCTGGTAATTTATTTAAGTGTGTATCAAACTGGTAGCCCTTCGCATTAATCAGTACCCAAGAAGTAGCTATTGGTTTCAAAAAGGTTGGTGAACCCCTGCTGTAGGGGGACACACATGACACAAACATTACAAATTGTAGGAGAGCCCACTTTTTATTATGTTTGTTTATGCTTCACTAATGAGAGTATTTGGCGAGCGCCATTTTGTTTTGCAGTCCATGAACTCACCGTAGTTGTGTGGACTGTGACGCAACAATTTGTTTACATGTACATTTTTCTCCTTTGCTGCCCCAGTAAGACATGTTTTGTGCTACTCCTTCTTTGTCACATTTTGTCCACCAAACTTTTTATGCTGTGGTTGTGTTGCACAAAGGTAATCTTTGCTATTGTTACTGACTTGTTGAAGTGCTAATCAGGCATATTTGGTCAGTGCATGACTGCAAGCTAATTGATGCTAACATGCTATTTAGGGTAGCTGTATGTACATATTGCATCTTTATGCCTCATTTGATATGTATGTAGTTATATTTATACATCTCTGTATTTAATTTATATTTGCAGGTCATGACACATTATCTCTATGACGGTTGTTTTTGTGCCATGTTGTTCCAGACCAAGGCAAAGTTTGCCGAGCTTGCCAAGTATTGTAATAAATCCATTAGAAGAAGGCAACCTGCCGTTTCCTATAACTTGGACAAACATATTTATTTGGCCATTGAAAGCCAGTCATTTCCAGGAGTTATCTCACCTTCTGAGAAGCGTCTGTTTTACTGATGTTTTCCAATCTTGTAAAAAATGTAGAATAAATAACAACATTACAACATTTCTGTCAATGAAGATTTGCGTCAACCTCTGACACAGTCATTTTGATAGTAGGCTAATGTAATACAAGCACTTACATCATTTGTTGCCTTCAATATAAGACTTATATACGGTGTTTAATTTTTTGTGGCTCCAGACAGATTTGATTTTGTATTTCAACATGTAATAATTTTAAAATGGCTATTTCAAAATTTTGGGTTGCCGACCACTTGGTTAGGCTTTGAATAAACCAACTACTTATCCACAATTACACATTTTTTTGCATATTCAAGCAATACAGGTTTGTTTCTACCATTCAGATTGTACGCCCACTTCCCACCTTACAAAAAGTACATGCAAGAGCGCCATGCTCATGACTAGATACAACCAGCATTTCCTTTCTTGTGACACATCGTGTCGGCACATCTTGAGCGCTAAACAGCAGAGTTGTGCAAAGCCGACCGATGAAGAAAACTGCTTCGTTCAAAGCGGAAAAAGGTAAAATAAGATACACTCTTACTGCACGGTGACTCTTTTATTTCCTGCTATTAATTTATTTATCTTTTTAGTCACAGTATATCACACCTCTGATTTTTGATTAATCGCCATTAGATTACTTGCTTGCATAATTCAAATGAACTTATTAAAATGACCATGAAATTTCGACACATGAGCAGTTTTATTGTAAAAATGTTATATATGAGCATCTTAAAAATATTTTACTTGATCATTTAATTTCTTAAAACTTGGTAACAGTTTTAGCTCAAGTACATTTGAGGTTTATTTTGAAGTAAAATTTGCAAGTGTATCTACACCAACCACAGTCTCCTCATCTTGGCGGTTGCATTGGCCTGATCACTGACTTTATCAACCATTCACGGTTGAAGTGAAGGAGCATGTGCAGACAAGCAAAATTTTGTGGTTAATCAGTGTTTTAAAATGATTAATGCAATCATATTTGAGGTTGATTATTTGCACGAGTTATTGTTTTAAATTGTGCTGTCTGCACAGATGGACCACACACGTCAAAGTGAAGTCCAGGTTTCGTCCATTGGTTAGACATCTTTTTTAAATAGCCATCTTTCTGAGGTGTTGAACAGTAAATGTTAATTATCAAAATGACATCCCTCTTTTGCAGTTGTGGTGAATATAATATGGTGGATGGTGATGATAGCAGGCATCAGCTTGGGTAGGTGACCTTACAGCTTCCACTTCCAAACACATGTATTTCAACATTTATTGGCATTATTTTTGGCTTCACAGGGGCCATACACGTCGGTTTGTGCCCGGTGCAACCCAACATCCCGGTGTACCTCACGGTACTGGGAGTGTCCAGCCTCCTTTCTCTGTGCGTCACCTACTGCAGGTGCGTCTGGGACGGCGGCGTGATGAAGGTTGCGAGCTCGCTCTTCATGACCCTGCTGCATCTCTTCACTCTCTGCTGGTTCATTGCAGGTGTGAACTGAAAATACACACCCTCACACTGCCAGGATTCTGCCAATATTTTTTGCAAAACTAAACCCTTATTTCTCCAAATATAAACGTATCACCATTTTGTGACCATTGCAGGCACACACTGGATTTACAGTGTCTATCCACCCAGCTCCACACCAGGGGATGCTCAGTACTGCCACAAAACAACCTACCAGTTTGCTTTTGTGGTCACCACAATGCTGTGGGGTGCCATGATGCTTACCCTGCTCTGCGGCGGTTGCCTACTCCTGTTCACCTGCTGCACAACAGTAACGGCAAGATGCAGATTGACACCCGGCTGCAGTACCTCCTACGGTACTACTTCTCTTCTGGGTGACACTGCGCACGCTGTCTGATAACACTGTAATAAGGCGCTTTTGGTAGCCATCCACAAGCTTCTGCTTACATTTTTGAACACAAAATTGCTGCAATTCAGCTAAATGTGTTGCTTTTCTAACATGGACTTGTTTCTTCAGCATTGTAGGATAGGATAGGTCTTTATTGTCATTGCACAAGTACAACGAAACTTTGTTTTCAGCACAAACCTGTTCGAGATTAGACAAACAAACAGTGTACAGGGTTACAGAACAAGAACGCTGATGGGTCGCCATAAGGTGCCCCGTAAAAGATGGGAAAAAGGTAAACGCTGGGGAAGGATGAGTAAAAAAATACAATCTAGACTGGGCTCCTAAGGGGGCTCAGTCTGGAGTGGTAAAAAAAACCTTCATAGATAAGCACATATACATATTACAACATGCATCTCGAGATATCTAGCAACAGAGGGAAGGTAGTTTAAGGTCATGGTGGTAGGCCACAGCTCTTCAGGCGCTGACCATCCATTCATCACCCCTACAGGATTTGCGTCGAGGGTGTTGGGTGGAGGTGTGGGGGGTGTATGTGTGGTGTATATTTTTTTGTGGATGTGTGTGTGTGTAAGCCCGCAGTGTGTCTCTGTTCCGCGGCATTGATGTATTGTGCAGTCGCTAGTCCAAAGTCAACAACAACAGGTGTGTGTCCATGAGAGACAAGAAGGGAGTTTGTTGTGTTTTCGCTGCAGTGTCCTTCAGGAGAGTCTCGAAGCCAGGTAAAAAATCCAAGTTAGAATGATTTGTATGCGAGTGAAAATACAATTTGCTTTTCACTCTGAATTGTCTATGACTGGTCCTCAGACCTGCGGGGTAGACAGTCCGATTTAATCCACAATTCTTCCCGCATCCTCCAATCATTTGTGGCAGATTTGGGGTACTTTGAAGACTGCCAGCAACTTCCAATTTGTCGACAAACCAGAGCAACGCTTACTTCAATCAGCAGATGTCCTGTTGTCCTAATTCCGAAAAGGTGGATATGTTCACGTCCTCGACTGCAAAGAGTCGCCAGGCATGCGGCCATCCTTCTTCTCCCAAGAGTCCGTCGTGTGTCCAGCAACAACCGCTTCGCCCCGACAGCAGGTTCCCCCAAACCCAAGATCTTGTCAATTTTGTTGAGGCCAGTTAAATAATTCCAATGTTTAGATTTGGAGAGCAGTGCAAAAAGAGGCAACAAGGAAGTTAAGACAAGACAAAACAAAGAAGCAAGCAGGATAGATAAGGGAGTGTCCACCCTCGATGAGTGCCAGAGAGAAAAAAAAAAAAAAGATCACAAAATTGCTGCAGTTCAGCTAAATGTGTTGCTTTTTTGACTTGGACTTGTTTCTTCAGCATTGTCCACACCTATTAGTCAGGACTTTGGGAAGGCCATTCTAAAACCTTCATTCTATCCTGATTTAGCCATTCCTTTACCACTTTTGACCTGTATTTGGGGTCATTGTCCTGTTCGAAAACTAACTCTGGTCCAGGTGCTCAAATATTGAATACATTATTTGATATGCTCTATTTAATATGACATGTATACAACTGATATTGTTTGTACTTTTTCAATAATCTGTGTGTAATGTTTATTTCTTTAATAAATTGCGGGAGTCTGACTACACAAAGTGTAATTTTGGAATTGTAATTGAATGACATTTAAGACAAATAATATGGTAAAATACACTTCCCTGGGGTGTTTAATTGGGTTCAAGGAACTTTGTCATGTCAGCACACGTGGACGCATTGGCCACCTACACATTTAGTACCTCAGATATTTTTAAATAGGATAAAAAATAGAGTGGGTTATAGCAGTGGTTCTCAAATGGGGGTACGCATACCCCTGGGGGTACTTGAAGGTATGTCAAGGGGTATGTGAGATTTTAAAAAAATATTCTAAAAATAGCAACAATTCAAAAATCCTTTATAAATATATTTATTGAATAATATTTCAACAAAATATGAATGTAAGTTCATAAACTGTGAAAAGAAATTCAACAATGCAATATTCATTTTTATGTTCCATAAATATTGATGCTAAAGATTTCTTTTTTTGTGAAGAAATGTTTAGAATTAAGTTCATGAATCCAGATGGATCTCTATTACAATCCACAAAGAGGGCACTTTAAGTTGATGATTACTTCTATGTGTAGAAATCTTTATTTATAATTAAAATAAACGAGGTGACGACTTGTCCAGGGTGTACCCCGCCTTCCGCCCGATTGTAGCTGAGATAGGCGCCAGCGCCCCCTGCGACCCCAAAAGGGAATAAGCGGTAGGAAATGGATGGATGGAAAATAAATAAATGGGTTGTTCTTGTATAGCGCTTTTCTACCTTCAAGGGTACCCAAAGCGCTGTGACACTACTTCCACATTTACACACACATTCACACACTGATGGAGGGAGCTGCCATGCAAGGCGCTAACCAGCACCCATCAGGAGCAAGGGTGAAGTGCCTTGCTCAGGACACAACGGACGTGACGAGGTTGGTGCTAGGTAGGGATTGAACCAGGGACCCTCGGGTTGCACATGGCCATTCTTTCACTGCACCACTTTCTTTTTCAACAAGTTTTTAGTTATTTTTATATCTTTTTTTCCAAATAGTTCAAGAAAGACCACTACAAATGAGAAATATTTTGCAGTTATACAATTCAATAAATCAGAAACTGATGACACGTGCATTATTTTACTTCTTTATCTCTTTTTTTAAGCAAAAATGCTTTGCTCTGATTAGGGGATACTTGAATTTAAAAAAATTTCACAGGGGGCACATCAATGAAAAAAGGTTGAGAACCACTTGTTTATCGGATAGGTTAATAGGAATAGATTATGAATATAATTAAATAAATGAAAATATGGTGGTCCTGTGGCACAAATAGCACAAACATTTTTAAAAAGGACACAAAAGGCTGTTAAATGTTGTTCTTGTAATACATTGTATTACAATCCATTCAATTATATTACCACTTCTAATTTCTATTGAGCCCTGCGATGAGGTGGCGACTTGTCGAGGGTGTACACCGCCTTCCGCCCGATTGTAGCTGAGATAAGCACCAGCGCCCCCCGCGAACCCAAAGGGAATACGCGGTAGGAAAGGGATGGATGGAGGGAATTGCTATTGAACGCTCGTGAAGTGGAACACATTTTCATTCAGGCTATTTCCGGGACTACTACTTCAGCAACGAAAATATGCGAAAGAAATTTAAAAAAAAGTTTTTTCTTTTGAATTGGGAATCATGGGACTTTAAATACTCGTAAGATTTATTTAGTGAAATGCAAATACAGCATCATTTTGTCGAAAGCATTTCTATTCAGGCAAGTGCTATGACTGCAATAAAAGAAGGGTCCTGTGACGTCAACATGAGTCCACCAGCATGTTAGCAAGCTTACGACTTGAATCGTAAAGTGAGCAATATCACACAGTATCTTAACCAATGTGTGACCTGTGTAAAGCATAAATTATTTTGGGGAAGAAGAACGAGTTCTATTTTTGTAAACGACGTGGGATAAACATGCTGAGTTTGAACCGCCGTGCCCTTCAGGATCTGCTCTGCCAAATGACCACCAGGAGTTTCTCTGTTACTCCCGTCCAAGTCAGTGTCAACATTGTTTTTATGTTAATATATACTCTTATTTACTAGAATATGCAGGAAGGTTTACCTCAGCTGGAAAGCTTGCTGACTGTAAAGTTTTACCATGATTTATATAAATTGTAATTAATACATAAAAATGCTGCAATTAACGCCGATTTTTTACGAATGGGTCAGATGACGTGTGTTTTGTTTAAAGGCAATACCCTGAAACCAAATAGTACCAATTTCCATATTTTAGTGGTGGATCATGAAGGCACCACCTGTCTTATCTAAATCAAATACAAACCTTGTTTCCATATGAGTTGGGAAATTGTCCATCCATCCAAGGGACGGCGTGGCGCAGTGGGGAGAGTGGCTGTGCGCAACCCGAGCGTCCCTGGTTCAATTCCCACCTAGTACCAACCTCGTCACGTCCGTTGTGTCCTGAGCAAGACACTTCACCCTTGCTCCTGATGGGTGCTGGTTGGCGCCTTGCATGGCAGCTCCTTCCATCAGTGTGTGAATGTGTGTGTGAATGGGTAAATGTGGAAGTAGTGTCAAAGCGCTTTGAGTACCTTGAAGGTAGAAAAGCGCTATACAAGTACAACCCATTTATTTATTTATCTTCTTCCGCTTATCCAAGGTCGGGTCGTGGGGGCAGCCGCCTAAGCAGGCCTCTTCCCAGCCACATCATCTAGCTAATAGGTGTCAAACTCTGACCCACGGGCCAAATTTGGCCCGCCATGTAATTTCTTTTGGCCCTTGAGGCAATATCAAATTAACATTAGAGCTGGCTGGCCGGTGTTATACAGCGGTGCCGCTGTAACACCGCATTCACCGATTTCCCGGGAGACTCTCGAATTTCAGTTTCCCTCCCGAAAATCTCCTGATGCAACCATTCTCCAAAATTCCACCCGGACAATATTGGGGGTGTGCCTTAAAGGCACTGCCTTTAGCGTCCCCTACAACCTGTCGTCAAGTCTGTTTTTCCTCCTCACAAACAGCGTGCCGGCCTAGTCACGTAATATATGTGGCATCTACACACATGTAAGTAAATGCATGCATAATTGATCAACAGCATACAGGTCACACTGAGGGTGGCCATATAAACAACTTTAACACTGTTACAAATCTGCGCCACACTGTGAACCCACACCAAACAAGAATGACCAACACATTTCGGGAGAACATCTGCACCGTAACACAACATAAACACAACAGAACAAATACCCAGAATCCCTTGCAGCACTAACTCTTCCGGACCGCTACAATATACACCCCCTCCCCGCTACCAACAAACCCCGCCCACCTGAGCCCAACATTAACTGAGCAGTAAAAAGGCCTGAGTGGTTGATTTATCCATCCATCCATTTTCTACCGCTTATTCCCTTGTGGGGTCGCAGGGGGTGCCGGCGCCTATCTTAGCTACAATCGGGCGGAAGGCGGGGTACACCCTGGACAAGTCGCCACCTCATCGCAGGGCAACACAGATAGACAGACAACATTCACACTCACATTCACAGACTAGGGCCAATTTAGTGTTGCCAATCAACCTATCCCCAGGTGCATGTCTTTGGAAGTGGGAGGAAGCTGGAGTGGGAGGAAGCTGGAGTACCTGGAGGGAACCCACGCATTCACGGGGAGAAAATGCAAACTCCACACAGAAAGATCCCGATCCTGGATTTGAACCCAGGACTGCAGGAGCTTCGTATTGTGAGGCAGACGCACTAACCCCTCTACCACCGTGAAGCCCATGGTTGATTTATTCATTGTTATTTTATTTTTAAATGTATTAGCCTCTGGAAAAAGTTAATGTTAATATTTACCTCAAAAGGCTGCAACTACAAAAGAGGCATTCAATTTTTATTTAAATTTGATTTGAAATATCATTGATTTTTTTTTATTAATATTGTTATTATTATTTAAAACTCAATTTTGCATGTCACTATAAAGTTATATAAGCATTGTTTCATCAATATTCAATGAAAAATTTGTTTGGGTCCCTATTAATAGGTTAATTTGTTCAACCGCGGCCCGCGGCTTTGTTCAGTTTTAAATTTTGGCCCACTCTGTATTTGAGTTTGACACCCCTGGTCTAGCTCTTCCCGGGGGATCCCGAGGCGTTCCCATGCCAGCCGGGAGACATAGTCTTCCCAACGTGTCCTGGGTCTTCCCCGTGTCCTTCTACCGGTTGGACGTGCCCTAAACACCTCCCTAGGGAGGCGTTCGGGTGGCATCCTGACCAGATGCCCGAACCACCTCATCTGGCTCCTCTCGATGTAGAGGAGCAGCGGCTTTACTTTGAGTTCCTCCCGGATGACAGAGCTTCTCACCCTATATCTAAGGGAGAGCCCCGCCACACGGCGGAGGAAACTAATTTCGGCTGCTTGTACCCATGATCTTGTCCTTTCGGTCACAACCCAAAGCTCATGACCATAGGTGAGGATGGGAACGTAGATCGACCGGTAAATTGAGAGCTTTGCCTTCCGGCTCAGCTCTTTCTTCAACACAACGGATCGGTACGATGTCCGCATAACTGAAGACGCCGCGCCGATCCGCCTGTCGATCTCACGAAATTGGGAAATTGTGTTAGATGTAAATATAAACAGAATACAATGATTTGCAAATCCTTTTCAACCCATATTCATTTGAATATACTTCAAAGACAACATATTTGATGTTCAAACTGATAAACATTTTTTTTTTGTGCAAATAATCATTAACTTTATATTTTGATGCCAGCAACACGTGACAAAGAAGTTGGGAAAGGTGGTAATAAATACTGATGAAGTTGAGGAATGCTCATCTAACACTTATTTGGAAACATCCCACAGGTGTGCAGGCTAATTGGGAACAGGTGGGTACCATGATTGGGTATAAAAACAGCTTCGCTGATTCTGATTTCCCAAAAATGTTCAGTCTTTCGCAAGAAAGGATGAGGCGAGTTACACCCCTTTGTCCACAACTGCGTGAACAAATAGTCAAACAGAAGTGCAATTGCAAGAAATTTAGGGAGTTCAACATCTACGGTCCATAATATCATCAAAAGGTTCAGAGAATCTGTAGAAATCACTCCACGTAAGCGGCAAGGCCGGAAACCAACATTGAATGACCGTGACCTTCGATCCCTCAGACGGCACTGTATCAAAAACCGACATCAATCTCTAAAGGATATCACCACATGGGCTCAGGAACACTTCAGAAAACCACTGTCACTAAATACAGTTTGTCGCTATATCTGTAAATGCAAGTTAAAGCTTTACAATGCAAAGCGAAAGCCATTTATCAACAACATCCAGAAACGCTGCCAGCATCTCTGGGCCCGAGATCATCTAAGTTAGACTGATGCAAAGTGGTCTGTGGTCTGACGAGTCCACATTTAAAAAAAAAAAAAGCCAGCATCTGTGATGGTATGGGGGTGCATTAGTGCCCAAGGCATGGGTAACTGACACATCTGTGAAGGCACCATTAATGCTGAAAGGTACATACAGGTTTTGGAACAACATATGCTGCCATCTATAAACGCCGTCTTTTTCACGGACGCCCCTGCTTATTTCAGCAAGACAATGCCAAGCCACATTCATCACGTGGTACAGCAGCGTGGCTTCGTATAAAAAGAGTGCTGGTACTTTCCTGGCGCGCCTGCAGTCCAGACCTGTCTCCCATCAAAAATGTGTGGCACATTATGAAGTGTAAAATACGACAGCGGAGACCCCGGACTTTTGAAGGACTGAAGCTCTACATAAAACAAGAATGGGAAAGAATTCCATTTTCAAAGCTTCAACAATTAGTTTCCTCAGTTCCCAAACTTGTGTTGAATGTTGTTAAAAGAAAAGGTGATGTAACACAGTGGTGAACATGCCCTTTCCCAACTACTTTGGCGCCTGTTGCAACCATGAAATTGTAATTATTTGCAAAAAAATATATAGTTTATGAGTTTGAACATCAAATATATTGTCTTTGTAGTGCATTCAACTGAATATGGGTTGAAAAGGATTTGCAAATCATTGTATTCCGTTTATATTTACATCTAACGCAATTTCCCAACTCAAATGGAAACGGTGTTTGTACAATTACTGTGACAAGGATTCAATTGACTTATAAATGTATGTAATTCTGGACTGGTTCTTCTTCAAATGTCTTGCCTAACTTTTGAAAAGAGCAGACAAAGACTCAGATGACATACAGCTTGTCTATTATGTTTCCCCAGAGCACTGTCATAGTGGAGCGCTGGTGGCATATACCATTGTCAAAAGTTGGGAGTCCGCCGAGGCTGAACCCCCGAAGGCACCGCGTTTACAAAATGGTTGGGGACACCAAAAATGCGGCCAAAGAAAAGATGGAAGTCATTCTGACTCAGACAGTCCCAAGTGAGTCCCATCGGACAAAAGTAACGCAAGGAAAATGTGTATTCGTTTTTCATGTTTTGTTACAGAGTTGGGTGGACGAGGAGATACTGTGTGTGTTAAAAAGTCAATTGGGCGAAATAAACTTCTTGCCCAAGGGCTTGCAGTGTATGCATCTCCAGAGAACAAACAGATTTTTTCGGAGGAGTTAAGGGTGTGCATTAAATTGCAGTATTTTCCAATATTGTACCTTCACATGTCACATTCTAACATGAATATTCATCTTTTTGTACACAGCGTATGCGCGAGGGGACGCTCGAGGAAAGAGTCCAAACCCGAACTGGACAAATGGTGAGTTCCTCTGCTATATGAAGCCGAGGGCTGAATGTAAACATTATAAAATTAAAATTGAACACTTATCAATAAACCCTTGAAATTAAGGTGCAAAAATTTGGAAAATGTAAGAAACGTTTAAAATATTTTACCTACTTTACATCTACAGATATCTTATTATATTTTAAGTTTTCATATTTAAAAATAATGTGTTATGGCCTTTTTGTGAAGAATAACAAAGTTTTTTTTATAATGAGAAAATGTCATCTTTAAAAAAAATAAGTTGCATAGCGAAATATTTGAGGTTAAGCGGTAGGAAATGGATGGATGGATGGTAATTACAGCCTTGAATAGGTCTCATAATTGATTTTGATACGTTAGACAAGGGGTCACCAAAGCGGTGCCCGCGGGCACTAGGTAGCCCGTTATGACCAGATGAGTCGCCCACTGGCCTGTTCTAAAAATAGCTGAAATAGCACCACTTACCAGTGAGCTGCCTCTATTTTTTAAATTTTAATTATTTACTAGCAAACTGGTCTCGCTTTGCTTTACATTTTTAATTCTAAGAGAGACAAAACTCAAATAGAATTTGAAAATCCAAGAAAATATTTTAAAGACTTGGTCTTCACTGGTTTCAATAAATTCATTTATTTTTTTACTTTGCTTGTTATAACTTTCAGAAAGACAATTTTAGAGAAAAAATACAACCTTAAAAATGATTTTAGGATTTTTAAACACGTATACCTTTTTACCTTTTAAATTCCTTCCTCTTCTTTCCTGACAATTTAAATCAATGTTCAAGTAATTTTTTTTATTTTTTATTGTAAAGAATAATAAATCAATTTTAATTTAATTCTTCATTTTAGCTTCTTTTTTTTCAACGAAGAATATTTGTAATATATTTCTTCAAACTTATTATGATTAAAATTCAAAAAAATTATTCTGGCAAATCTGGAAGATCTGTAGAATCACATTTAAATCTTATTTCAAAGTCTTTTGAATTTGTTTTAAAATCTTTGTTCTGGAAAATCTAGAAGAAATAATGATTTGTCTTTGTTAGAAATATAGCTTGGTCCAATTTGTTATATATAATCTAACAAAGTGCAGATTGGATTTTAACCTACTTAAAACATTTCATCAAAATTCTAAAATTAATCTTAATCCAGAAAAATTACTAATGATGTTCCATTAATTCCTTTTTACATTTTTTCAAAAAGATTCAAACTAGCTAGTTTTTCTGTTTCTATTTTTCGGTTGAATTTTGACTTTTAAAGAGTCGAAATTGGAGATAAACTATGTTTCAAAATTTAATTTTCATTTTTTTCGTGTTTCCTCCTCTTTTAAACCGTTCAATTAAGTGTTTTTTTCATCATTTATTCCCTACAAAATACCTTCCGTAAAAGGAAAAAAAATGTATGACGGAATGACAGACAGAAATACTCATTGTTTTATATATATATAGATTTATTTATTAAAGGTAAATTGAGCAAGTTGGCTATTTCTGTCAATTTATTTAAGTGTGTATCACACTGGTTGGTAGCCCTTCGCATTAATCAGTACCCAAGAAGTAGCTCTTGGTTTCAAAAGGTTGGTTACCCCTGCATTAGACAAAATATTTTTTGGTGCCTATTGAGCTAGAATGAGTGAGAAAGGAGGCAGGACTTGGCTATGTCACACTGTGGGGTAGGATGTCTAATTTGGATTCATTTAGTCAAATATGATCTTTTTATGTAGTCGTTCACATCACAAAAAAATGCAATGTCTAATGTGAATGCAATCTGACGTGGATGCAGACATGACGTCATGACATGTTGCAGTGTTTGCGGAGGTAAACCTATCTCCAATTGTAGTAGGTCTCAGTCCTGGCGCGTTTGTGGTCATTTCAAAGATTTTTTTGCAATCAAAGTCAACACTTTCTGAGTGGAATTATTGCGCATAGAAGATTAAGAAGGAAGATGGCAAGCATTTTGCATCTTGCAGATTGTTGGCATTTCAAATCCTATCCTGAAGAGCGTTTGGGTGAACAGTCAGAGTTCCTTGTTAATGGACACGAGTTCCTAAAACAGGGTAATTCAACTACATCATGAAGAGGGCCGCAGTTTCAAGAGCCCAAGGTCTCAGGGGCAGGACATCAAAATTTGCATGTTTCTTTAGAAAGTTTCTCGGCAGGTTGTATTCCTTTGAGACAAAGTAAACACATCAGCTTTCACATTGCACTGTCAATAAATTCATTATTCTGCCTTCGCTACTTGTTTCAAGCGTGTACAGTTGACAGATAGTTAACACCTTTAAGAAGCAGAAGCTAGGTTTTGTTGATGATTGATGTTCCTTCTTTTGAATTAGTTTTCTTCCTCAGTTTTATTTCTTTGTATGGCTTTGTTTAATCAAGTTTGCAAGACTGAAAACATAAACATTAAAAAAGTATATCTTCCATTATCTATTTTACATAAATAATGTCCGTTGTGTATGTTACAAACTAACCCTGTTTCCATATGAGTTGGGAAATTGTGTTAGATGTAAATATAAACGGAATACAATGATTTGCAAATCCTTTTCAACCCATATTCAATTAGATGCACTACAAAGTCAAGATATTTGATGTTCAAACTCATAAATTTGTTTTCTTTTTGCAAATAATTAACTTAGAATTTCATGGCTGCAACACGTGCCAAAGCAGTTGGGAAAGGGCATGTTCACCACTGTTAAGTCACATTTTCTTTTAACAACACTCAATAAACGTTTGGGAACTGAGGAAACTAATTGTTGAAGCGTTGGGAAAGTGGAATTCTTTACCATTCTTGCTTGATGTACAGCTTAAGTTGTTCAACAATCTTGTTGTCGTATTTTACGCTTCATAATGCGCCACACATTTTCGATGGGAGACATGTCTGGACTGCAGGCGGGCCAGGAAAGTACCCGCACTCTTTTACTACGAAGCCACGCTGTTGTAACACGTGGCTTGGCATTGTTTTGCTGAAATAAGCAGGGGCGTCCATGATAACGTTGCTTGGATGACAACATATGTTGCTCCAAAACCTGTATGTATCTTTCAGTTTTAATGGTGCCTTCACAGATGTGTAAGTTACCCATGCTTTCGGCACTAATACACCCCCATACCATCACAGATGCTGGCTTTTGAACTTTGCGCCTATACCAATCCGGATGGTTATTTTTCTCTTTGTTCCGGAGGACACCACGTCCACAGTTTCCAAATATAATTTGAAATGTGGACTCGTCAGACCACAGAACACTTTTACACTTTGCATCAGTCCATCTTAGATGAGCGCGGGCCCAGCGAAGCCGGCGGCATTCCTGGGGGTTGTTGATGAATGGCAAAGGTCCGTAATGTCATCGCTTACATGCAGTTATTTCTCCAGATTCTCTGAACCTTTTGATGATTTTGCGGACCGTAGATGGTAAAATCCCTAAATTCCTTGCAATAGCTCGTTGAGAAATGTTGTTCTAAAACTGTTCGACAATTTGCTTACAAATTGATGACCCTCGCCCCATCCTTGTTTGTGAATTACTTAGCACTTCATTGAAGCTGCTTTTATACCCAATCATGGCACCCACCTGTTCCCAATTAGCCTGCACACCTGTGGTATGTTCCAAATAAGTGTTTGATGAGAATTCCTCAACTTAATTAGTATTTATTGCCACCTTTCCCAACTTCTTTGTCACGTGTTGCTGGCATCAAATTCTAAAGTTAATGATTATTCAAATATGTTGTCTTTGTAGCATGTTCAACTGAATATAGGTTGAAAATGATTTCCCAACTCATATGGAAACAGGGTTTGTACATAAATAAGTGTAGTGTTAATACACACAGCAAATGTTGCACACGTGGTTTAACACAAAAAACCTAAAGTGTAGCGTTATCTGCTGGTCAAATTCAACGCAAAGTATATTTAACCAAGCAGCCAAAAACAACACAACCACAAATACAAAAGACATCACAAAGTCAGCAATTTTCATACATACTTTATTGTCAAATTTATTTTAAAAGTCAAATGTTTATGATTTATGAAACATTTTTGAGGGCTCATAATGCCATCATCTTCTGCTCACCAACTGCTATTTCATTGTGACACATGCTTCACTGTTTCCCCTTCCAAGTGGCAGGAGTACTGCATACATGAGAACCCCTGTTTTGAATGGTTACATCAAGCCCATTTGGGTGTTGTTCGGCGGGCCAAATTAAAAGCTTTGTGGTCCGCAGGCTGCTAGTTGTAAAACATTATCACCTGTTTTCTGCTCATTTGTCAACTATTTATTTTGCAACCGTCTATTTTGGCAAATAAGTATGACACTTATCTCTTTTTGATTGTTATTATTGGTTGAGTGAACGCGACTCGATCTTTCAGACTGCAGTAGCATTGGATGTATATATAATTTATATCCACTTGAAAGAGGCTTCGACCGAATTTGAAAAATTCTGACTTACACTGTTTGAATTGACATGAACAAATCAAATAATAGTTCACATATGGGCAAAAAAATCAGAATTGACCTGCAGTTTGAACAAGGCCTTATATCTCTCTTCTATGTCATACATACTGCCCAAGATCATTTTCATGGCATTTCAGC
Source organism: Nerophis ophidion (assembly GCF_033978795.1). Lineage (NCBI taxonomy): Eukaryota > Metazoa > Chordata > Actinopteri > Syngnathiformes > Syngnathidae > Nerophis > Nerophis ophidion. The sequence continues at coordinate 23,710,951 of NC_084614.1, read as the reverse complement.
AGTTTAATGGCAGTTTAACTAATTTATGCTTGTCAAAACTCTTGAGACATATGATCATGGATTTTGTTTTGGTACCATCTCGAAGTTAAGGGCCACAATTACACCAAACAATATTCTCGTTTTTTTTTTTCAATTGGCAAGAGATTACTTCGGTTTTTAAGTAAAGAGCATAGTATTATAGGATTTACACCAGGTGTGCCCACACTTTTTCTGCAGGCGAGCTACTTTTCAATTGACCAAGTCGAAGGAATCTACCTCATTCTTATATATATAATTTATATTCAATTATTTATGAAAGTAATGTTTTTGTTAACACGTTAAAAGTGTTTAATGATAACACAAGCATGTTTAACGCATATAGATTCCTTTGTTTCATGAAGACAAGAATATAAGTTGGTGTATTACCTGATTCTGATGACTTGCATTGAGTAGAATCAGACTGCACTGCTGACAAGGTCCACATTTTCGAATGGAGGAGAAAAAAAGTCCTCATTTCTGTCCAATACCACATGAAAGTGGTTAGTTTTTGGCATCTTATTTGTCCAGCTTCCATACTCCTTTTTATACATTTTGCAAGAAAAACATTGGCGGCAAACGCCGTAGCTTGATAACTTGTGCACGCTAGCTTTCTGAGACTCTTATTTTGTTAGCGTAGGCAGGATGAAGCAGGACTTTTATTGTGAAGACGGCAACTGTGCAGTCTGTCTGTAGGGTTTTGACAGCAGGTACGGCGCGAGACTGTTGAAAAAAAAAGTGTTTCTTGCCCTCCTCTCGGTCATGTTTTTTTTAATAATGATCTGACAGCTGCCAGCGACATCTCAGAAGACCCTCGGGTTCCGTGAATGTCAATCAAGTGATGAAAGTGACGTCATAGTAAAGATTGACGATCACAAATTTTTTAGGTTTATTTTTTAAATGCTGGGTTTGCGATCGACTGACACATCCTCCACAATCGACCGGTAGCTTGCGATGGACGTAATGTGCACCCCTGATTTACAGGATTACAGTCTGTTATAAATAGCAGTTTAAATCGGGAGTCAATAGGGCTGAAAGTGTTATAAAGACAAAGTGTGTATTCTTTGTTTATATTTTACTCTAACACAGTGCTTCTCAATAATTTTCTGTCTCACCCCCCTAGAAAGGAAGAAATATTTTGCGCCCCACCATTCTCTACGGTGACTATAAATATTATAATTTGTCCATAACATTGTAAGTTTAATAGTACACACACACACACACACAAACTATTTGAGGACTGCACTAACAGCATTGCATTTAAAAATACAATGAAAAAAAACAAAAAAAAAACTGCAGACCGCTAACCTTCAAACTGAACATACACATCATATAAGTTAAAGTACCAATGATTTTCACACGCACACGAGGTGTGGTGAAATGTGTCCTCTGCATTTGTTCACCCCCTGGGAGGTGAGGAGAGCAGTGAGTAATTCCCGTTGTGGGCCCGTGGGACAAGGGTTAAAGAATAACAAAAAGCAAAAAGAGACTGTTTGTATCTCAAAATACTCATAAGCTGAGGTAGCACTGTACTTTAGTAATTTAATTATTGGCCGTGTGTTTTACAGACAGTCGAGTTCCTCAAGCGCTGCAAGCTGACCATCAACAAAATGCCCTCGGAGAATTTTAAGCTCACCAACGAGGTCGTTAGGAGGCATTTTCTTCGCAAGGTATGCACTTTCTGTTAAAAAAAAAATAATAATAATTGTATATATATATATATATATATGTATGTACTGTTGTGATCAAAATTATTCAACCCCCACACAATTTTGGTGTTTTAGCAAGTTGGATATTTATTCCGTATTTTGTTTATAGTCATATCAAATAAAGATGCATTAAATAGACAAATGCAACTTGAATTACATCACTATATTTTGTAACATACCAAACAGTGTCATTTCTCTTAATATCTCATTGACAAAATTATTCAACCCCTTGAAGATCATAACTCTTAAGAACAGAATTTGAATAAGGTCTTTTCAATCAGGTGTTTAAAACACTTGAAGATGTGATTAGAACCATAACAAGCAACAATTAAACTGATTGAAAAAGACTGTGACGCTCAGTTTCCTGTAGATGGTCAATGGTGTATTTGCAACATGGTGAAGTCCAGGGAGTGGTCAAAGAAGTCAAGAGAGGAGGTAATTTCTCTTCATAAGAAAGGATATGGATATAAGAAAATAGCAAAGACATTACACATTCCAAGAGACACAGTTGGGAGCATAATTTGCAAGTTTAAAACTAAAGGCACAGTGGAAACACTACCTGGGCGTGATAGAAAGAGGATGCTGTGTGCAACTGCTGTCCGGTATTTGAAGCGTTCAGTGGTGAAAACCCCCCGGGTAACAGCTGAGGAACTACAACAGGACTATGCAGAGGGGGGAACGCAGGTTTCGTCCCAGACAATAAGGCACGCACTATGAGATGAAGGCCTCCATGCCAGAACTCCCAGGCGCACCCCACTTCTGACTACCAGGCTCATGAAAAATAGACTCCAGTATGCCAAAAATCATCTGGACAAACCCCAAAGGTTTTGGGAAACTGTTCTATGGAGTGATGAGACAAAAGTGGAACTCTTTGGGCCTCTGAATCAACGTTATGTCTGGAGGAGAAAAAAATGAAGCTTACAAAGAGAAGAACACCTTGCCTACTGTTAAGCATGGTGGGGGGTAAATCGTGCTCTGGGGCTGTTTCTCTGCCTCAGGTACCGGGAATCTCCAGCGCGTTCAAGGAATTATGAATTCTATTTCCTACCAGGATATATTAGCTGCAAATGTCATGAAGTCATTGACGAAGCTGAGGCTTGGGAGACGTTGGAACTTTCAACAGGACAACGATCTCAAACATACCTCTAAATCAACATCAGAGTGGTTGCAGAAGAAGGGCTGGAAGACTCTGGAGCGGCCTTCAGTCGCCAGACCTAAATCCTATAGAAAACCTGTGGTGGGACTTGAAGAAGGCAGTTGCAGCACACAAGCCCAAGAATATGAATGAACTGGAGGCCTTTGCCCAAGAGGAATGGGCTAAAATACCTGTAGATCGTTGCAAGAAGCTTGTGTCCGGTTATGTATCACGTTTGAAGGATGTAATTACTGCCAAAAGGGGTTCTACTAAGTACTAAAGATGCATGTAACTAGGGGGTTGAATCATTTTGTCAATGATATATGAAGAAAAATGTCATTTTTTGTTATTTTGTGAAATACAGTGTTACAATTTAAGTTGCATTTGTCTATTTGACACATCTTTATTTGATATGACTATAAACAAAATACGGAATAAATGTCCAACTTGCTAAAACACCAAAATTGTGTGGGGGTTGAATAATTTTGATCACAACTGTATGTCTTTAAGTGTTGAACATGTGTGAATTTTATTGGAATTTTTTTTTCAGTTGATCACGGTTGTGCCTCCTCATGCGTTGAAACTTCCATTTGAGCCAATCACAGAGTTGGGCGACTACTGGTGTGAAGTTACGGTAAGATTATTATTTACATTTTAGGTGGATTATTGGTAGTTTGTAGGACATAATGTTAGTGCAACACTGAAAGGATTCCTTTTTGCATGCTTTGGAACATGTGGTGTGATTACTAGTGGTTGTATTCAGTGATCTGTAAAAAATAAAGTGTAATACTAAGACATATCTATCCCATTTAATTTAAATAAAAAATTCCTTTTAAAGGAATGTTGCTTAACTCCTGGGATGGTAATCAATGTAAGGATCAATGAAAATTAACTTGATCATTTTGCTGGCCTCGTTAAATCAATTTGTGGCATCCTATTGCACATAATTGTGGTGCGGTGAAAGACCCGTGATTGCGATTGGGAATGGAGTTGTCACTAGTGTTAAAAGATTCTGGGTTTTTTTGTATTCCCCGATCACATTCCTGACAGTGGTGCCTTAGTTTTCATACACTCCATCGTTCGACCAAAACATTTCGGATAAAAGTTTGCCAGTTTGTGTATGCTGTCTCGGTCATTGTACCGCCAAACATTGTAACAACCTAGCCCGCATATAATTCTGCAGAATCGAGTGCCTAAACAAAGAATCTTATGCCTTGGTGACTCAGTCTGGATAGGAAATAATTTCATTATCTTTATTATGCAGTTGAGTGGGTGAGTTTTTTTTTCATAGAACGCACACAGAACGATAAACTGTCTCCTTTCTTCATGTCGGAGCGAAATTAATAACTGTGTTAAGCAACTGCAAGTCAAGCGGTTTCTCTTTTTTTGTATGGGTACAGCTGCAAAATAAACTACCAGGGAGCAGTAGCAAATGCCTGCACTTTATTAATAAAGGTGAGAAATAACATTGATTGAATTTGAGAAAGAACTGCCATCAAGAGTATAAAAAAGGTAAAAAGTGTTATTTCATCCATCATTATGTATTTTTCATAGTCAATTATTGACTATGAAAAGAGTTGTTTCCAATGTTTTAATTTGATTTGCATTATTTCAAATGGGAAAACATTTAATTGGTTATCATATGAATTTTGGACTGGATTTCTAATGAAAACTGAGGCACCAGTGTATTGTAAAAATATTTTCTCTAAAGTGGAAATTATATCCATTTTATTGCAGGTCAACAGAATGGACACTGTCCGCATCCCCTTGTCACTGGTCCCCTTTGAGGACCCCTCAGCCAGACGTCAGATGAAGCAGCAGGCCACCGAGAGAGACATTTTGGAACAGAATTCTGAGGTTAAGACAAGTCAAGACATGATAGCGCTACCTAGTGACAGCCTAAAAAAGGACACTTAAATAACATCCACTGAGGTCTAGCTACTTGCAAAATACAGGTATTGACTATGTATTTGTAAAATAAATGTGTTGCTTCTTTAACGGACCAACAAGAACCTTAGTGACATGTGTGCACCAACATCTTTAATATAAAACAATGGATTCCATGTAAATATGTCATGTGTCAGCTGACTTGAGTCTCCAGTTAATTTCAATGCTATTTCTGTGCATGGGCAGCATTCAAACAAGACTAACACTTGTTTGTCATATCAGCGGGAAGAAGAAATGTTAAAAAGAATACATTTGTTACTCTAAAAGCCACCCATCGTACTTCAAATGTGTTCAATAGCAGATTTCATTGTAAACCACTGAAGGACTGGATTCCTTAAAAGGAGCATGGTCTTAAATGAAAACAAAGTTTGTCTCAAAAACAAAAAGATGGCAGTGTGAGGGGAATGTGCATCACAGTTTCAGATCTACGGGTCATAAAGAGCAGGAAGCACTACTCCTAATGTCTAAATGCGGGCAGGGTCTCCACACGCCGCATAGAGTCCAAAGAGTTTGGCATTCAGAAACCGTATTTTGCCTGAGTCTGCCTGCGGGTCATTCGGTTTTCTGCCCAGCTGTTCTTCAGCTCCAGCTCACGTTCTTTTGCCTGGGAAGGGCGAGGCAAAATGGACTTTTTAGACAACACGTGATCATAGTGTGGATTGAAATTCACATCCAGACTTTATGGTGCATTCGGGAAAACTAGAAAGTCTGATGTTTTTGGAAAAACGTAAGTCTGGAATGCTGCTTAAAGCATTCCAGACTGCAAACTCAAATCAACAATTCTATCTAACTAACCGTAGTCTTCAAACGGAAATATACAAAGTCTCTAATTAGGGCAGACAATGTCTATCTGTGTTGGCCCTGCGATGAGGTGGTGACTTGTCCAGGGTGTACCCAAATGCAGCTGAGATAGGCTTCAGCACCCCTTGTGACCCCGAAAGGGACAAGCGGTAGAATTGGATGGATGGATTCTCACAAGATCTAATCCCCTTTGTAGGGAACCTGTTTTAAATGTTATAAAAGTGTGGATTTGACCTGGCTTTGCAGCTAACTAATTTATTAAGTAGATAGCACAATACAAGCCTGACATATTTTCATTAATATAACCTACTGAATTAAAGTTAAAGTACCAATTATTGTCACTAGGTGTGGTGAAATGTGTTCTCTGCATTTGACCTATCCCCTTGTTCACCCCCTGGGAGGTGCGGGGAGCAGTGAGCAGCAGCAGTGGCCGTGCCTGGGAATCATTTTTGGTGACTTAATCCCCAATTCCAAACTTTAATGCTGAGTGCCAAGCAGGCAGGTAATGGGTCCCATTTTTACAGTATTTGGTATGACTCGGCCGGGGTTTGAACTCACAACCTACTGATCTCAGGGCGGACACTCCAAACACTAGGCCAATGAGTAATTTATTAGTATGTAGTGTAAAACATGTATATTAAATCATTGTTTTTTAACCGTAGGTTAATGTTGGGCCTTAAGTGCGCCCTCGAGGGTCCCTGAAAAATAGGTTTCTCAGCTGTTATACTCAGTTGTAATACACTTTTTCCATCACTAGCGGCAGTAATGACAATATCAAACAAACAGAAGAAGTCTGGAGCCAAAGTCATAGAAAGGTTTATTAAAGGGGAACTGCACTTTTTGGAACTATGCCTATCATTCACAATCCTTATGAGAGACAAGAACACAATGATGATTAAAAAAATTGTATGGAACCGTTTCGGTACGGGTTTTCGGTTCGGAGGTATACCGAACGAGTTTCCACACGGACATATCAAGAAGCGTACCGCCCGTTGTGTAAACAATGCACACCGAGGCACAACACACGGCATGCTAGCAGCGACCGGGCTACGATAGACTGACCATACCTCCTCTTTTCACCGGATATGTCCTCTTTTGCGGGGCTGTCCGGGTGGAGTTTCTTAAATAGCTCAAATGTCCAGCATTTTAAGTTAGGGTTGCGTGTATTTTCAATGTACATTCATGGTTAAGAAGGGGTTGAAAACTAAACAAATTGTGCACGCAGCAGAGACCGAGAGCGAGTGAGTTATGACAAATGCACATGCGTCGCCAGACTCTGCTTTTCACCCATAGTTTTATCAGATTTTATTTTTTATTATCTATAGCAGTGGTGTCAAAAGTGTGCCCCGGAGGCCATTTGCGGCCCACAGCCAATGTTTTAAAGGCCCACAGCACATTCTAAAATACTATTAAAATAAACAAAAACATAAACAAAAGTGAAATAAAAAAGCTTAAAGGCTAAATGTAATTTAGAAAAAGTTGCAACGTTGACTAATAAAGCTTGATTTTTTTTCTTTCAAACAGTCATTGCTCAAAACCTAATATTGAATCAAAATCAATATTATGAATTATTGACCTATCCAAGGTTCTAAATACTTCACATCAAATATTCCACTAAGAAAAATATCTGTGGAATATTTAGCAAATTTGGTAAAGTAACCAAAAAATGTATATTTTGTTGAATTCTTATTGTACCGAAAATGAACTGAACCGTGACCTCTGAACCGAAGTACGTACCAAACCGAAATTTTTGTGTACCGTTACACCCCTAATATATATATATATATATATATATGCTAGAAAAAGAGTTCCTCAATGTACGCGCTTACAATAAAAATGTTGCTACAGCTTGGTTATTATACGGATCACAGTATGTAAATGAAGTATTGTTCACAGTTTTTAGATGCATTTTTATAGTGATTTAGAAGCAAAATGGATTGTTCACATTAGCTGCAATGCAAGCCACTTAGAACAAGCCGATTTTTACAAGTCAGAATGCAAAAAAAAAAAAAGTATTTTTTCTCATAAGCATTGTGCACAATATGCAAAATTCCAAAAAAAAAAAGGAAAGTTCCCCTTTAAGCTAAAAAAAATATGCCAACAGCAAGTGGTGAAACTATAGTTTAATATGCACTTGGATTTTATTGACAACTTAGTTAAGAAACTTATATTTATTATTTACTTAAAATGTATTTATCTTAATTACTATATTTGCATGTACGTTTATTTTTCATCAGTTTTCATCAGTACCTTCTTTTGCAGTATATTGGATTAGTACTTATTTTTTTATAACAAGCATGACCTAAGCTTGGCAGCACAGTGGCCCAAGGGTTAGTACATGTGCCTCACAATATGAAGGTCCTGAGCTCAATCCCGAGCTCCGGACCTTTCTGTGTGGAGTTTGCATGTTCTCCCTGTGACTGCGTGGGTTCCCTGCGGGTACTCCGGCTTCCTCTCACTTCCAAAGACAGGCACCTGGGGATAGGTTGATTGGCAACACTAAATTGGCCCTAGTGTGTGAATGTTGTCCATCTGTGTTGGCCCTGTGATGAAGTAGCAACTTGTCCAGGGTGTACGCCGCCTTCCGCCCAGGTGCAGCTGAGATAGACTACAGCAACCCCAGTGACCCCGAAAGGGACAAGCGGAAGAAAATGGATGGATGGATGACCTAAGCTTTGATCGTAGTCTTTGACTGTGATTAGCACCAATATGCAGTCCCTCTAGGAATTGTGAAATTTGCAATTGACAATTCACGCAAATTATGTGTGCCCTCGCAATTTTGTAGAAAGCCTGCAACTAGTCTGCACATTTTAACCAATCAGTTTAATTTTTACCATTGGAATTTTTTTCTAAGCAGCGCTGAAACGCGCACGTCAACATTTACCAAAAAATATTACTGCTATAGATCGCTCTTAACAGCTCACCAATACTCTTAATGTGCGGGGATAAAAAGTTGAAAACATAAATTAATGTTTAAAATGGACAAAGACTTAACATACAATGTCTGCAACTTGTGGATGACAAAACAGACAATAGGAAACATTTTGTGGTGTTTCTTTTTGTATTCATAGTTATTGCTATTAGTTATAACAGTACGGTAATTTGACTATGAAATTTGAGTATGAGCTTTAACTGCCATCCCGTGTCTACTTTTAAGTCTGCGTGGTAGACAACCAAAAAATGATTTGTTGCAATCTTGTACTATTTAAGATTACAAAGAACACTTAAAACATTGACAATAAATTCATGAAATCATAAGTTGATTCAATGATAATGGGAGAAATACAACGGTTCAAAACATCGCAACTTCTGCCGCAACTTATCTTTTTATAATCTGTGGCGAATTCAGGCATTTTAGGCCGAAACAACCACAAAAAAAAGCCTTTGAAATCCTGAAGGGACTAAATATAGCTTTCTATACTCTTAAAAAGTATAATCTGTTTGGGACGGCGTGGCGCAGTGGGAGAGTGGCCGTGTGCAACCCGAGGGTCCCTGGTTCAATCCCCACCTAGTACCAACCTCCACACGTCCGTTGTGTCCTGAGCAAGACACTTCACCCTTGCTCCTGATGGGTGCTGGTAGCGCCTTGCATGGCAGCTCCCTCCATCAGTGTGTGAATGGGTAAATGTGGAAGTAGTGTCAAAGCGCTTTGAGTACCTTGAAGGTAGAAAAGCGCTATACAAGTACAACCCATTTATTTAATCTGGTAAAGGATTCCTTCGAAGGGGGTGCACTTTGACGATTCAAACAACTTAATGGGGTTGAACGTCTCGTCAGAACACTTGGTCAAAACTGGTATCGACTGCTGGGGCTGTAAGCAACCTACTGATGTTTTTTTTTTTTTTTAATTACTGCATTTGAAGTATCATGAGTGGTCAGCATCTAGCAGCTTTATCTACCCCGGCATGCGCTTTTATATGTAACGACTCAGCTGTCAGTGTGAAACGTATACACTGATCGTACTGTTTAGCCATCAGTGGTATTAACGTAAGGGGACTCACCTGGTGAATGAGATATGTAATTTGGTGCTTGCGTCTCTGTTGTCCCGTAGGCTGTCCTCCCCTTTTCTACAAGAATAATAAAAAAAAAACAAGTTCTGTTGACACACACAAATATGCGCATGCGTCCGCGTACACAAACCGATCTAAGACGGCGGGAGAGCGGCGCACCTTGCTAAAAGAACCACGGTTATTCTTCTCCTCCGACATGCTCTTGGTCAGCCACTGCTGGTGGCCGCTCAGCTGGTCGTCGCCCTTGATCTCCAAGAACTTGACCTCCTCTTTGCCCCGGTTCCTTTTGCCTTGCAGACGCATGAACTACGGCGTAAAGAGGAAATGCTCACGTCCACCAAACCGACTCACACAATCTAATACACTGCAGATTTTTCTTACCGCTTCATCGTCAAACATGGCGGAGTTGCCTGGTTCTTCTGCCTCGGGCAACCCAGAGCTTGCATCTTGGTAATAGGCTTCATTATTGTATCCCTGTCCAATGAGATGATGTCACACTTGATTTTCTGTTACATTTCCACCATACCTAACGTAAAAGTGGAATGTTTACCTCAGGTAAAGCCTCTGGACCGGCCATAGGCTGCTGGTATGGAGGATACTGACCACCCCATGCACCAGCGCCTTCATGGCCTCCCCCAAAGTCAAGAGGGGCGTCTGACTGGCTCAGCTCGCCAGCAGGCAACGGTGGAAGTGGCTCCGCGGGGGCAACAGGCTCGGGTTCATAGACTGGGACAACCGCAGGAGGCGGTTCGGGATTCTCACCTAATGAGAAGTAATTTTGCGGTGTAATGTCCTCCTCCTGGTCATCGGTAGCTGCTACTTGTCTGGCTAGCTGCCGAGCTGCCGATTTGGCCGCAGCCTTGATGGCGGAAGGTGACGCGCTGGAGCCAAGGAGGCCCTGATTAGACAGTCCCAGCTTGGCTCCTTTGGACTCGGAGCGCTTGGTGAGTGTATGAGGAATTAATGGTCTGTCCATCTCCTTTAATGTCAGGTTTTTGGGTTGTGGGAGAAGGGATGACAGACCGGAACCTGCAACCTGGAAGGAGACGAGATGTTTTTGTTCAAATGAACGTAATCTTTCTTGATAGTCCTTCCCACCTGTGACTGGAGCTTCTTCTTTACTGGTTCATCGTCGTCAGAGTCTGACTAATGACAAAGAACAAATGATTGTTATTTGATAATGTTGTGTAACTTGTGTTGACAGTAGGGCTGGGCGATATATCGATACATAGCGGGTTTGTCTCTGTGCGAAAAAGAAAATGACTATATCGTAATATTCGAATATACTTTGCACGCAGGACTTTTAGCTGCGGGCGTACACTTCAGGCTCTCCTCGCTCTTTCCTGTTTCTCCTTCTTTCAGACAAGCAGGCGCACATTCTTACATAAGTCACAAACTGTCACGTCACATACACGCCCTCGCAGAGCAGCTAACGTGGCTAATGTTAGCTGCTAACGTAGCCGTACGAGAGAAAGATGGTGCGGATCTGGTAACAAATGAAGACTTAAAGGCCTACTAAAACCCACTACTACCCACCACGCAGTCTTGATAGTTTATATACCAATGATGAAATATTAACATTGCAACACATGCCAATACGGCCTTTTTAGTTTACTAAATTGCAATTTTAAATTTCCCGGGAGTTTTTTCTTGAAAACGTGTAATGATGACGTGTACGCTTGACGTCACGGGCTGTTAGGAATATGAGCGCTGCGCACACACACAGCTAAAAGTCGTCTGTTTTAACGGCATAATTACACAGTATTTTGGAGATCTGTGTTGCTGAATCCTTTGCAATTTGTTCAATTAATATTGGAGAAGTCAAAGTAGAAAGACGGAGTTGGGAAGTTTAAGCCTATAGCCACACGAACACAAGGTGATTTTTTGTTTAAAATTTTCCGGAGGTGAAACTACTATGGATCAGAGCGGACATGGATCCCAACAGAATGTCAATCAGCAGGTTTCGGTGAGAAAATTGTGGTTAAAAAGTCGCTTCTTACCGGATATCAGCTGACCTTGTGCCGCCCTTACAGCTGCCGTCGACTTCCCTGAGACACTGCGCGTCAACACCCGGCCCTGGACACACCCCTCCGACTGTCAGGTACTGTTAAACTCACTAAAACACTAGCAACACAATAGAAAGATAAGGGATTTCCCAGAATTATCCTAGTAAATGTCTCTAAAAACATATGAATCCGTCTCAATGCAATCGCGTTTTTTTTTTTTCTAGTTTGTCGCTATAAATATCCTCAAACACAAATCTTTCATCCTCGCTCAAATTAATGGGGAAATTGTCGTTTTCTCGGTCCGAATAGCTGTTTTTGTTGGAGGCTCCCATTAAAATCAATGTGAATATGTGAGGAGCCATCAACATGTGACGTTATCGTCTGCGGCTTTTCTCCAGTTGCGAACTTTATCGTGGATGTTCTCTACTAAATCCTTTCAGCAGAAATATGGCAATATCGCAAAATGTTCAAGTATGACACATAAAATGGACCTGCTATCCCCGTTTAAATAAGAAAATCTCATTTCAGTAGGCCATTAATTCCCAATAAAAACAGCAGGGTTTCCATCACCTGCTCATTTTTATTTGACACTTAAAATGTCTCTGACAATCTTGCACTTTATGTTTTGGAAATGACTTGAATGTTTGTGACATTGCTTAAAAGCCTACTGAAATTAGATTTTCTTATTTAAACGGGGATAGCAGGTCCATTCTATCTGTCATACTTGATCATTTCGCGATATTGCCATATTTTTGGTGAAAGGATTTAGTAGAGAACATCCACGATAAAGTTCGCAACTTTCGGTGCTAAGAGAAAAGCCCTGCCTCTACCGGAAGTCGCAGACGATGACGTCACACATGTGGGGGCTCCTCACATATCCACATTGATTTTAATAGGAGCCTCCAACAAAAAGTGCTATTCGGACCGAGAAAACGATCATTTCCCCATTAATTTGAGCGAGGATGAAAGATTCGTGTTTGAGGATAGTGATAGCATTGGACTAGGAAAAAAAAAAAAAAGTTTAAAAAAAAAAAGAGATTGCATTGGGACGGATTCAGATGTTTTTAGAGACATTTACTAGGATAATTCTGGGAAATCCCTTGTCGTTCTGTTGTGTTGCTAGTCTTTTAGTGAGTTAAATAGTACCTGATAATCGGAAGTGTGTCTCCACGGGTGTCTTGATGCGCAGTGTCTCAGGGGAGTCGACGGCAGCTATGGACGGCACAACCACAATTTTCTCAACGAAACCCGCTGGTTGACATTTGGTAGGGATCCATGTTGGCTTGACCGCGCTTTGATCCAAAGGAACGTTTCACCTCCAGGAATTTTAAACAAGGAATCACTGTGTGTTTGTGTGGCTAAAGGCTAAAGCTTCCCAACTCCATCTTTCTACTGTGACTTCTCCAATATTAATTGAACACATTGCAAAAGATTCAGCCACACAGATGTCCAAAATACTGTGTGATTAGGCCGTTAAAGCAGACGACTTTTAGATGTGTGTGTGTGTGCAGCGCTCATATTTCATAACAGCCCGTGACGTCATCATTACGCGACGTTTTCAAGAAGAAACTCCAGGGAAATTTAAAATTGCAATTTAGTAAACTAAACCGGCCGTATTGGCATGTGTTGCAATGTTAATATTTCATCATTGATATATAAACTATCAGACTGCGTGGTGGGTAGTAGTGGGTTTCAGTAGGCCTTTAATAACTTTAATAAATACACTTTTGGTTAATTGACTTAGTTGTTATTTCCCTCTCTGCATGAAAGTTTAAAAGTAGCATATATTAATGCAGTATGAAGAAGAATGTGTTAATGTAGACACACAGAATCTGCTGTGATTATATGTATCAAGTGTTCATTCAATGCCAAGGCAAAATATCGTAATAAATATCGTATATCACGATATGGCCTAAAAATATCGCGATATTAAAAAAAAAGGCAATATTGCCCAGCCCTAGTTGACAGTAAGCACTAACTACTCACATCATTTTTCTGGATATGTGGCACTGTAATCCTCACTGGCTCTGTACGCTTCCTGGGCTTGGGCAGGCTGGAAAATAAGCTCGTCTTGACTTGCTGGGCATCATCTGTCGGCGTTGGCTTTTTCGGGGAAGGTAAGACTGAAAAGAGTCCTCCCTGGCCTGTTTTCTTGCTCTGTGTCGCCGCAGACCTTTCCTCAGCGTCGCTGTCATCACTGCTTCCATACGCGACTAAAGACATGTTAGCTGGCGGTACGTAAACGCTGAATTCCCGCGGTTAGCTCATGGATGACAATCGCTCCCCCTTGCTTTCCATCCAGCACTCCGAAACTACATCGATAATAACGTTTACAAGACAAGTGTTCTATCGTCGAATGCACGCAACGTGAAAGAGGCGCTGAGAGAGGGAGAAAGTATGCTAACTCCTGTTAGCTTAGGCCGCTAGCGCTGACGAGCTTAGTTCCTCGGATTTAAATAGTCCAATCATGGTTCGGGTCATCCGTCCCTGTAACATTTTTTTTTCAGATAACGTCTATTTTTTTTTAATTTGGCATTACCCAAAAAAATGAGCTAAAATAGCCAGTCAGCCTAATCATAACATTCGCTCATGTAGCTGTTTAGCGCAGATCTGTGTCAATTTATTCTTCTTTTTCGTTGACATAGATTGTCAGCCTTTTATTTTTTTACAGCGCTACTGCCCCTAGCGGGCATTGGGTGTAAGAGCAACATCTAATACTGCCTTTTTTTTAGGATTACATTTGCACGTATTTATCTACAACTGAATAAATAGAAGTAATTACTTGTTTGTTTATAATTTGTCAAACAATTCAGTTTGATTATCAATCAATCAATGTTCATTTATATAGCCCTAAATCACTAGTGTCTCAAAGGGCTGCACAAACCACAACGACATCCTCGGTAGGCCCACATAAGGGCAAGGAAAACTCACACCCAGTGGGACGTCGGTGACAATGATGACTATGAGAACCTTGGAGAGGACCACATATGTGGGCACCCCCCCCCCCCCTCTAGGGGACCGAAAGCAATGGATGTCGAGCATGTCTAACAAGATACTGTGAAAAGTTCAGTCCATAGTGGATCCAACACAGCCGCGAGAGTCCAGTCCAAAGCGGACCCAACACAGCAGCGAGAGTCCCGTCCACAGCGGAGCCAGCAGGAAACCATCCCAGGCGGAGGCGGATCAGCAGCGCAGAGATGTCCCCAACCGATACACAGGCGAGCAGTCCATCCTGGGTCTTGACTCCAGACGAGTGGTTCATCCTGGGTCCCGACTCTGGACAGCCAGAACTTCATTCATGGACATCGGACCGGACCCCCTCCACAAGGGAGAGTGGGACATAGGAGAAAAAGAAAAGAAACGGCAGATCAACTGGTCCAAAAAGGGAGTCTATTTGAAGGCTAGAGTATACAAATTAGTTTTAAGATGAGACTTAAATGTTTCTACTGAGGTGGCATCTCAAACTGTTACCAGGAGGGCATTCCAGAGTACTGGAGCCCAAACGGAAAACGCTCTATAGCCCGCAGATTTTTTTTGGGCTCTGAGAATCACTAATAAGCCGGAGTCCTTTGAACGCAGATTTCTTGCCGGGACATATGGTACAATACAATCGGTAAGATAGGCTGGAGCTAGACCGTGTAGTATTTTATACGTAAGTAGTAACACTTTGAAGTCACATCTTAAGTGCACAGGAAGCCAGTGCAGGTGAGCCAGTATAGGCGTAATATGATCAAACTTTCCTGTTCTTCTCAAAAGTCTAGTAGCCGCATTTTGTACCAGCTGTAATCTTTTAATGCTAGACATGGGGAGACCCGAAAATAATACGTTACAGTAGTCGAGGCGAGACGTAACAAACGCATGGATAATGGTCTCAGTGTATTTTGTGGACAAAATAGAGCGAATTTTAGCGATATCACGGAGATGAAAGAAGGCCGTTTTAGTAACGCTTCATATTATAGTCCATATTGTAAACCCCAGCACCTCCAAAACCCTCAAATCTAGACTCCAAACATCCCAGAATAAGCTAGTCCGGTTACTTTTAGACCTCCACCCCAGATCACACCTCACTCTAACCACTTCTCCAAAGTGGGCTGGCTCAGGGTGGAGGACAGAGTAAAACAACTTGCACTGAGCCTAGTCTATAAAATCCGCTACACTAGGCTGACCATATTCTGAAACCCCAAAAAGAGGACACATATATGTGTGCCAAGGGGAGCAGCACGCCAAGGCCAGGACTAGGTGAAAGTTTGTCAATGATACTTGAACTTGCTTTATAAATAATATATTTATTTAAATAAAGCACTTTTTTGTCCTCTGTTGACAGCAGTGTTAGGAATTTCCAACATGGGGTCCCAGGAACCCCATCAAGTCCCGGAAGAGTTAGTTCTGCAAAGGATTCTGGGTATTTGTTCTTTTGTGTTTATGTTGTGTTACGGTGCAGGTGTTCTCCCGAAATGTGTTTGTCATTCTTTTTTGGTTTGGGTTCACAGTGTGGCACATATTTGTAACAGTGTTGAAGTTGTCTATACGGCCACCCTCAGTGTGACCTGTATGGCTGTTGACTAAGTAAAAAATATACAACATAAAGTAGCAAGAAACATGTCAATAATGAATAAAGCCAAATATGTGTTGGACCAAAAATCACTTTATATTCTCTACTGCTCACTAGTGTTACCATATCTGAGTTATTGTGCAGAAATATGGGGAAATAATTACAAAAGTACACTTCATTCATTAAGTGTTACAAAAAATATCAGTTAGAATAATACATAATGTTGGATATAGAGAACATACAAATCCTTTATTTATTGAATCAAAAATACTGAAATTCCATGACATAGTGAATTTGCAAACAGCTAAAATTATACACAAAGTAAACTATAACCTGCTTCCCAAGAATATACAACAATTTTTCTCAACAAAAGAGGAGAAATATAATCTTAGAGAAAAATGTAACTTAAAACATTTGTATGCACGTACAACACATAAAACCTTCAGTATATCAGTATTTGGAATTAAATTATGGAATGGATTAAGTAAAGCAATCAAACAATGTACTCATATGATCCACTTCAAGAAACTCTTCAAACTTAAAGTGTTTACAAAGTACAAAAAAGAAGAACCATGATAAACATTCTGAATTTATTCACCCATTCATTCTTTCATTCTCAAAATAATCTTACTTATCTCATCGCATGGAATAAAACTTACTTCAACAATTATTTATTTATTTTTATTGTGATTACTTATGGAGTATATTGTGAATACTTTGAGAACAGGAAGTGAACAAAAGTTTTAGCAACTGTTATGTAAAAGAAAAGGGGTAGGATTAAATAAGCTCTGCTTCTTCCTACTCCTTTTCGAACATGTTGAAAAGGGAAACTGAAATTTGTGATGTATTATGTTGTATGCT
This sequence comes from Nerophis ophidion, assembly GCF_033978795.1. NCBI lineage: Eukaryota > Metazoa > Chordata > Actinopteri > Syngnathiformes > Syngnathidae > Nerophis > Nerophis ophidion. The sequence goes on along the minus strand of NC_084614.1, from coordinate 23,693,915 downwards.
TGCATGTTCGAAATAAACTCAAACTCAACTCAACTCAAGTATGCCTTGATTAACAACCAATCCACTATCTTGCTCTCTCTGTCCCTCCCTCACAAATTGTTTTGTTTTCTTCAACCACTTCTTAACCTTGTACTTACATTGAAAATACACGCAACCCTGACTCGAAACGCCGGACAGTTGAGGCATTTAAGAAACCCCGCCCGGACAGCCTGGACAGTACTGCAAAAGAGGACATGTCCGGGGAAAAGAGGACATATGGTCAGTCTACGCTACACCTCTCTGATACCGAAGTACATGTCAAACTACTTCCTTAATCTAAATGACCGCCATAACCACAACACCATGGGAGCTCCACAAACCACGTTAAACCCAGATTCCGATCCAACAAAGGTCTTAACTCATTCTCTTTCTATGCCACATCAATGTGGAATGCACTCCCAACAGGTGTAAAAGTAAGTGCATCTCTATATTCCTTTAAAACTGCTCTAAAACAACACCTCCAGGCAACTTCAACCCTTTACTAATACCCTCCTCCATTAACATTCCATCTCCCCGGATTGTAAATAACCTAATGTAAATAACCAAATGTACTTCTAATGTATATACTTGATTTTATGCAATCTGAACTCACTATGTTCTCTACTGGCTGTACATATCCTACTGTAAGATCTACACTGTTTAAATGTCCATTTCTCTGTTGATGCAATTGTTGATGACTGAAGTACTGATATTAACCAAAGCTCCTCATCCCACCCCCTGGATTATAAATTATGTAAATAATTCAATGTATATACTATGATGATTAACCTGTGTGATGACTGTATTATGCTGATAGTACATGAATTGATTAACGTGGACCCCGACTTAAACAAGTTGAAAAACTTATTCGGGTGTTACCATTTAGTGGTCAATTGTACGGAATATGTACTGAACTGTGCAATCTACTAATACAAGTATTAAACAATCAAAACTACATTTGGTTAGGGTCACTTTGGATTGTACACATACTTGCCTACCTTGAGACCTCCGATTTCGGGAGGTGGGGGTGGGGTGTGTGGTCGGGGTGGGGCGGGGGGCGTGGTTAAGAGGGGAGTATAATTCACCAACTCGAGTATTTCATATATATATATATATATATGTATATATATACATATATATATACATATATGTATATATACAGTATATATGTATATGTATGAAATACTAGACTTTCAGTGAATTCTAGCTATTTATTTTATTATATATATAAATTAAAAAAAAAAGTTGAATTTCAGACGGCACTTATCAAATTCACAGTAATAAAAACACAGTTGTTCTACTAACTGTACTGTACTTGCTGGTTACTAAAATAAAACCAACAACACTTACCTTTCACTATTTGAGTAACCTTTGTTCTGCTATTTGCGTACTGGCGAGAGTCACTTGCCATCAGGTGCGCAACACCACATAAATCGTTGGCCGATCAAAAAGCAACCCCATAACGCTATAGCCAACATTCACCAGGAGATGGCGACAGACAACATAGAATCACTCTATTACAGACGGTGTCGCCATGGCTGTAACTTCCTCGTTCTTCTGCTTCGTCTCCTTGTGTGTGCAGTTTTTTATTAAAATCCGTGGATGTTGTAACGTGATTGAGCAGGCAAGCTGTTTATGTAGTGTGAAAGCGGGCGTGAAAACAGGCTGTCCCCACTCAGGTCCGCATGGAGCTCGAGGGGGCGTGGCCTCCAGCTCTGCTGAATTTCGGGAGATTTTCGGGAGAAAATTTGTTTCGGGAGGTTTTCGGGAGAGGTGCTGAATTTCGGGAGTCTCCCGGAAAATCCGGGAGGGTTGGCAAGTATCGTAAATCGTCTCTTTGCAGGTATGACCCCATTCCATTTACCGAGATTGTGAAGTAGTGTTAAAAATAGATTTTCAACTGTATGTTGTAAACCAAAACAATTATGTGTCCTTGGTGGACCGCTGTCCGTGTTGTCAATATAATGTTGGCACAACTGCACACATATACATCTATTTCCTACCGCTTATTTCCTTTGGGGTCGCGGGGGGCGCTGGTGCCTATCTCAGCTACAATCTGGCAGAAGGCGGTGTACACCCTGGACAAGTCGCCCCCTCATCGCAGGGCCAACACAGATAGACAGACAACATTCACACTCACATTCACACAGTAGGGCCAATTTTTAGTGTTGCCAATCAACCTATCCCCAGGTGCATGTCTTTGGAAGTGGGAGGAAGTCGGAGTACCCGGAGGGAACCCACGCATTCACAGGGAGGACATGCAAACTCCACACAGGAAGATCCCGAGCCCGGGATTGAACCCTGACTACTCAGGACCTTCCCACTAACCCCTCTGCCACCGTGAAGCCCACTGCACACATATTTCTACCGATTTGACACCTTAGTACATGTCTCGCAAATACAAAAACGGATTAAGAATAGTTTTTTAATTAAAACATTGTTCAATTGATTCGGTTCTTCAACAACTGCATATATTTCCTGATCGAAACAGATGTGCTTTTTTTCCTGCAAAATAATGGTTCATGTTGTCCCTAGTGTGTAAATGTGTGTGTGAAAGTTTTCAGTATCTGTGTTGGCCCTGTGATGAAGTGGCGACTTGTCCAGGGTGTACACCGCCTTCCGCCCGAATGCAGCTGAGATAGGCTCCAGCGCCCTCCGCCACCCTGAAAGGGTCAAGCGGTAGAAAATGAATTGATATATGGTTGATTTTTATTTTAGATGAATATTTTTTAAGCAAACAACGTTTTCTAACAACAAACTTATTTGTGAACATTTTTTTAAATATATATGTGACAATGTAACAGTAACAACATAATACAATTTTTCCCATATTTGCTTTTATTATATGGAATTGTTTGAGCAAAAATATTGTCTATAGGGCAAAAAAGCTAAAAAAAATAAAAATAAAAAATTGAAAATATTTGTATTATTTCTGCTCCCAAAACCGTCCGACAACGACATAACAAAATATATCCTGTAAATACAAACATATACATGGTATATAATAGTATAGTTTTACCATTTCAAGATTAAATGATTGTAAAACCGTAATTGATTGACCAAAAAATGGCACTAACGGTTGGCTAGCAATCTTATTATAAACATGTGTACACATTGCTGTCTGAGTCATTAAAGGCCTACTGAAACCCACTACTACCAACCACGCAGTCTGATAGATTATATACCAATGATGAAATATTAACATTGCCACACATGCCAATACGGCCGGTTTAGTTTACTAAATTACAATTTTAATTTTCCCGCTGAGTTTTTTGTTGAAAACGTCGCGGAATGATGACGCGTGACGTCCCGGGTTGCAGGGGACATATTAGCGCAGCACCATTTGCGGCTAAAACTCGTCTCTTTTCATCGCACAATCAAACAGTATTCTGGACATCTTTGTTGCTGAATCTTTTACAATTTGTTCAATTAATAATGGAGAAGTCAAAGTCGAAAGATGGACGTGGGAAGCTTTAGCCTTTAGCCACACAAACACGGTGTTTCCTTGTTTAAAATTCCCAGAGGTGAAGCTTTACTATGGATCAGAGCGGTCAAGCGAACATGGTTCCCGACCACTTGTCAACCGGCAGGTTTCGGTGAGAAAATTGTGGTAAAAAGTCGCCTCTTACCGGGGATCAGCTGAGCTTGCGCCGTCCATGCAGCTGCCGTCGACTTCCCTCAGACACTGGCCTCAAGACACCCGTGGACACACCCCTCCAACTATCAGGTACTATTTAATCTTACTAAAACACTAGCAACACAATAGAAAGATAAGGGATTTCCCAGAATTATCCTAGTAAATGTCTCTAAAAACATTTGAATCCGTCCCAATGCAATCGCTATTTTTTTTTAACTTAATTTTTTTTTCTAGTCCTTCGCTATCAATATCATCATCCACAAATCTTTCATCCTCACTCAAATTAATGGGGAAATTGTCGTTTTCTCTGTCCGAATAGGTCTTGCCGCTGGAGGGTCTCATTATAAAAAATGTGAGGACGTGAGGAGCACTCACCCTTGTGACGTCATCGTCTGCGACTTCCGGTACAGGCAAGGCTTTTTTATCAGCACCAAAAGTTGCAAACTTTATCATCGATGTTCTCTAGTAAATCCTTTCAGCAAAAATATGGCAATATCGCGAAATGATCAAGTATGACACATAGCATGGCCCTGCTATCCCCGTTTAAATAAGAAAATCTCATTTCAGTAGGCCTTTAAATTGTGCTAATTGAACGTACAGGCTGTGCTCCCTAAGACCAAAGTGTAACTCTTTACTCCCAAGGAAGATGACAGGGAAGCGTCTCCAGCAGGAAGTGACGTCACACAAACCGAATGTGCAACCATTTTTTGCTTTTTTATTTTAAACACTAAAACCTTTACAAATAAAATGGAAAATGATAAACACGTTTACACTGAACTCAAAATAATATGGCTCGTAAAAAGTCAGAACAACGTTTGATGTTTTGTCTGCCAAAAAAGGAAATTTTATTTGTAAATAAAACTTGTGTGCACAACGTTGTGATGATAATGATAACTATGGTAGGACATAGTTTTATTGTTTCACACAGAACACAACACAACAGTCGAGATTATTGAAACACTCTTGGCCTGATTCTTAAAGGCCTACTGAAACCCACTACTACCGACCACGCAGTCTGATAGTTTATATATCAATGATGAAATATTAACATTGCAACACATGCCAATACGGCCTTTTTAGCTTACTAAATTGCAATTTTAAATTTCCCGCGAGTTTCTTGTTGAAAACGTCGCGGAATGATGATGCGTGCGCGTGACGTCACGGACTGTCAGGAAATATTAGCGCAGCACCAAACACGGCTAAAAGTCGTCTCTGTTCATCGCGTAATTACACAGTATTTTTGACATCTGTGTTGCTGAATCTTTTGCAATTTTTTTATTTAATAATGGAGACTATACAGAACAATGCTGTTGGTGGAAAGCGGTGGATTGCAGCTGTCTTTAGTACCGAGACACAGCCGGTGTTTCTTTGTTTGTTGTGAAGCAGAGCGGTCAAGCGAACATGTTTTTTCCACGTCAACCAGAATGTTTTTGGATGGGAAAATTGTGATATATATCTTATCGGAGACATCATTGGATTATCCGTCATCCTGCAGCAGCTGTCAAAGGCAGCTGTGAGCTTGGCTCCTCGGCTTCTCTCTGAGACACTGCGTGTTCACCGCAGCCATCCGACCTCGAGGTATGTCTTTACAATCTTTACAATCTCACTAAAACACTATTAAAACAATAAGCAGAAACGGGATCTTCCAGAATTATCCTAGTAAATGTGTCTAATTACATCTGAAACGCTCACACTGCCGCCACCCGGAGCAGTCACTTTTTTTTTTTTTTCTTCTTTTCTAGTCCTTCACTATCAATATCGTAATTCACAAATCTTTCATCCTCGCTCAAATTAATGGGGAAATTGTGGCTTTCTCGGTCCGAATTGCTCTTACTGCTGGTGGCTCCCATTATAAACAATGTGAATATGTGTGGAGCCCTGCAACTTGTGACGTCACGCGCACATACTACCGGTAAAGGCAAGGCTTTTCTATTAACGACCAAAAGTTGCGAACTTTATCGTGGATGTTCTCTACTAAATCCTTTCAGCAAAAATATGGCAATATCGCGAAATGATCAAGTATGACACATAGAATGGACCTGCTATCCCAGTTTAAATAAGAAAATCTCATTTCAGTAGGCCTTTAAAAGTATCCGGGTACTCCGGCTTCCTCCCACTTCCAAAGACATTCTCCTGGGGATAGGTTGATTGGCAACACTAAAAAATGGTCCCTAGTGTGTGAATGTGAGTGTGAATGCTGTCTGTCTATCTGTGTTGGCCCTGCGATGAGGTGGCGACTTGTCCAGGGTGTACACCGCCTTCCGCCCATTTGTAGCTGAGATATGCGCAGAGGTGGGTAGAGTAGCGAGAAATTGTACTCAAGTAAGAGTACTGTTACTTTAGAGATGTATTACTCAAGTAAAAGTAAGGAGTAGTCACCCAAATATTTACTTGAGTAAAAGTAAAAAGTATGTTGTGACAAAACTACTCAAGTACTGAGTAACTGATGAGTAACCTGATTACGGCAAAAAATAATGCACAAAAACATAAAAATAGCAACGAGCAAATTCAGAGCCAGGAATATCTCTTAAGCAACTAAAACAATATTATATATTAAATAATAGTACATTAAAATAAAATAAAAAAATGGCACATTGAGCCACAATAACTTAACAGCACCATAGCCTCAGTAGGCATTCATTGATTTGATTGATTGATTGATTGATTGATTGATTAAAACATGTATTAGTTGCAGTTAGTCCAGAACGCGGCAGCACGACTTTTAACAGGGGCCAGGAAACGCCAGCATATAACCCCAATTCTTCAGAGTTTGCACTGGCTCCCTGTTCATTTTAGAATTGATTTTAAAACATTGCTGTTTGTTTTTAAATCTTTACATGGACTGGCACCTCAATATATCTCGGACCTCATCCAAATTTACATCCCTGCGCGCGCTCTTTGGTCCGATTACGCTTGCACCTCCTGGTACCCCAGCACCTCCAAAACCCTCAAATCTAGACTCCAAACATCCCAGAATAAGCTAATCCGGTTACTTTTAGACCTCCACCCCAGATCACACCTCAATCCAACCCACTTCTCCAAAGTGGGCTGGCTCAGGGTGGAGGACAGAGTAAAACAACTTGCACTGAGCCTAGTCTATAAAATCCGCTACACCTCCCTGATACCGAAGTACATGTCCAACTACTTCCTAAACGTAAATGACCGCCATAACCACAACACCAGGGGGAGCTGCACAAACCACGTTAAACCCAGATTTCGATCTAACAAAGGTCTTAACTCATTCTCTTTCTATGCCACATCAATGTGGAATGCACTCCCAACAGGTGTAAAAGTAAGTGCATCTCTATATTCCTTCAAAACCGCTCTAAAACAAAACCTCCAGGCAACTTCAACCCTTTACTAATACCCTCCTCCATTCACATCCCATCTCCCCGGATTATAAACAACTCAAATGTACTTCTAATGTATATACTTGTTCTTATGCTATCTGAACTCACTATGTTCTCTGCTGGCTGTACATATCCTACTAAATAAGACCTACACTGTTTCAATGTCCACATTTCTCTGTTGATGCAATTGTTGATGACTGAAGTTCTGATATCAACCAAAGCTCCTCATCCCACCCCCCGGATTGTAAATAATGTAAATAATTCAATGTACATACTATGATGATTAACTTGTGTGATGACTGTATTATGTTGATAGTATATATTTGTACCATGAATTGGGCCTACCGAGGATGTCGTAGTGGTTTGTACAGCCCTTTGAGACACTAGTGATTTAGGGCTATATAAGTAAACATGATTAATTGATTAACGTGGACCCCGACTTAAACAAGTTGAAAAACTTATTCGGGTGTTACTATTTAGTGGTCAATTGTACGGAATATGTACTGTACTGTGCAATCTACTAATAAAAGTATCAATCAATCAATCAAAAAAGCCAGCTCCAGTTTGTGGTGCCCAAGACCAGACTTAAGACCAGGGGAGACAGGGCCTTCTCTGTGGTCGGCCCTAAGCTCTGGAACACTCTGCCGCTCCATGTTCAAACTGCTTCCACAGTGGAGTGTTTTAAGTCTCGTCTTAAGACCCACTTTTATTCTTTGGCTTTTAACACTACATGAGTTGTGTGGTCCTCTGTCCTCTGTTGTCCTCTGTGTTTTTTATACACTTTTATTTTTATTTTACTGTTTTAATTGATTTTACCCTTTAAATTAGTTTTTAATCATATTTGTTTTTATATTGTTTTTATTGGTTTTATTTTTATTCATTTTTTGTTTTATTCAGTCATTGGTGGAGCATAATATTGTTTTTAACATGGCTGTGCATCCATCCATCCATCCATTTTCTACCGCTTATTCCCTTTCGGGGTCGCGGGGGGCGCTGGCGCCTATCTCAGCTACAATCGGGCGGAAGGCAGGGTACACCCTGGACAAGTCGCCACCTCATCGCAGGGCCAACACAGATAGACAGACAACATTCACACTCACATTCACACTCTAGGGCCAATTTAGTGTTGCCAATCAACCTATCCCCAGGTGCATGTCTTTGGAAGTGGGAGGAAGCCGGAGTACCCGGAGGGAACCCACGCATTCACGGGGAGAACATGCAAACTCCACACAGAAAGATCCCGTGCCTGGATTTGAACCCAGGACTGCAGGAACTTCGTATTGTGAGGCAGACGCACTAACCCCTCTACCACCGTGAAGCCCTTTGGAAACGTTATTGTTGTTTAAATGTGCTATATAAATAAAGTGGATTGGATTGGATTGTACAGTACAGTACATATTCGTACAATTGACCACTAAATGGTAACACCCCAATAAGTTTTTCAACGTTTATCAATTACTTAGTAAATGACCAAGTCGAGGTGATCTACCTCATATATACATATACATACACACACATATCATTTATACACACACATATCATACATACACACACAAATCATTTATACACACACATATCACATATATATATATATATATATATATATATACAGTATATAATTTATATTTATTTATTTTGCTGTTTTTGTTCACATGTTGAAGGTGTTTTAATGAATATACATGCATGTTTAACACATAGATTCCTATCTTTCATGAAGACAAGAATATAAGTTGGTGTATTACCTGATTCTGATGACTTGCAATGATTGGAATCAGACGTTGACGTTTTCAAATGGAGGAGAAAAAAAGTTCCTCTTTTCTGTCTAATACCACATGAAAGTCGTTGGTTTTTGGCATCTTATCTGTCCAGCTTCCATATTCGTTTTTATACACTTTACAAGAAATACATTGGCGGCAAACTACGTAGCTTGCTAGCTTGTTTGTGCTGGCTTTCGGAGACTCTTATTTTGTTAGCGCAGGCGCGATGGAGCGGCACTTTTATTGTGAAGACAGGAACTGTTCGATCAGTCTTTAGGTTTTTGACGGGAAGTACGGTTGAAATAAAAAGTGTCTTTTTTCCTTTACACTTTTGATTGATTGATTGAAACTTTTATTATTAGATTGCACAGTACAGTACATATTCCGTACAATTGACCACTAAATGGTAACACCCGAATACGTTTTTTAACTTGTCATGTGACCGCCTGGCTCTGTTTGATTGGTCCAACGTCACGAGTGACTGCATGTGATTGGTGAAACGACGCAATGCGTAGATTCTACTTTGAAGCTCTGTCATTGACCAAAACAAACATGAATAGATCGATTAAAAAAAAGTAGCGAGTAGCGAGCTGAATCTAGATAAATGGAACGGAGTAAAAGTAGCGTTTCTTCTCTATAAATATACTTAAGTAAAAGTAAAAGTATGCTGCATAAAAACTACTCGTAGAAGTACAATTTATCCCAAAAGTTACTCAAGTAAATGTAACGGAGTAAATGTAGCGCGTTACTACCCACCTCTGGATAGGCGCCAGCGCCGCCCGCGACCCCAAAAGGGAATAAGCAGTAGAAATGGATGGATGGATGGATATATGCCATCCATATTTGTCTCAACCCGCCCACTCCGAGCAGTGTGGCATGTCAGTCGACAGGGGGCGCTGATTGTCATCCAGTATCAATGTGCCATACCACTGACTTTCTTTCCGATCTGATAGAGTAAAATACAAATCTAATACTTTATGCAAACATACCAAGTATCCATCCATTTGTTACAATATATCTGCTAAAATGTAAAAAACAAAAACAAATGTGTATTTCAAATAATAACATGTCTCCAAACAAAAATAATACAATGAGTTATTTACTCACATTAAGGTGGTGTGAATAACCATATAGTCAAACTACTGTAATAAAAAAGAAAAAAATCAAGACAAAATAATACGAACTACACAAAAACGGTGTTTCAAACCATAACAAAGGAAATGAGTAAAATATCAAAAGCATTAAAATATATTTATATTATTAGGAACTAACATTAGCATAACAACTTACAAAACCATTCAGTTACAGTAACATAAACATGTTAATGTGAAAATGTAAGTTAAGTTACTTTTTATTTATACGAGTTCCCATTAATAATATACACCCTGTGTGGAGTTTGCATGCATATGTTCTCCCCGTGACTGCGTGGGTTCCCTCTGGGTACTCCGGCTTCCTCCCACCGCCAAAAACATGCACCTGGGGATAGGTTGCTTGGCAACACTAAATTTGGCCCTAGTGTGTGAATGTGAGTGGGAATGTTAATGTCTGTCTATCTGTTTTGGCCCTGCGATGAGGAGGCGACTTGTCCAGGGTGTACGCAGCCTTCCGCCCGAATGCAGCCAGGATAGGCTCCAGCACACCCGAAAGGGACAAACGCTAGTAAAGTGAATGGATAGACCAGTGGTTCTCAAATGGGGGTACGCGTACCCCTGTGGGTACTTGAAGGTATGCCAAGGGGTACGTGAGATTTTTTAAAAATATTCTAAAAATGGCAACAATTCAAAAATCCTTTATAAGTATATTTTCTGAATAATACTTCAACAAAATATGAATGTAAGTTCATAAACTGTGAAAAGAAATGCAACAATGCAATATTCAGATTTTGACAGCTAGATTTTTTGTAGACATGTTCCATAAATATTGATGTTAAAGATTTCTTTTTTTGTGAAGAAATGTTTAGAATTAAGTTCATGAATCCAGATGGATCTCTATTACAATCCCCAAAGGGGGCACTTTAAGTTGATGATTACTTCTGTGTAGAAATCTTGATTTATAATTGAATTACTTGTTTATTTTTCAACAAGTTTTGGTTATTTTTATATCTTTTTTTCCGAATAGTTCAAGAAAGATCACTACAAATTAGCAATATTTTGATCTGTTATACCAGTGGTTCTCAACCTTTCTTCAGTGATGTACCCTCTGTAAACATTTTTTTCAATTCAAGTACCACCTAATCAGAGCAAAGCATTTTTGGTTGAAAAAAAAAGAGATAAAGAAGTAAAATACAGCACTATGTCATCAGTTTCTGATTTATTAAATTGTATAACAGTGGAAAATATTGCTCATTTGTAGTGGTCTTTCTTGAACTATTTGGAAAAAAAGATATAGAAAATAACTAAAAACTTGTTGAAAATTAAACAAGTGATTCAATTATAATTAAAGATTTTTAGACATAGAAGTAATCATCAACTTAAAGTGCCCTCTTTAGGGATTGTAATAGAGATCCATCTGGATTCATGAACTTAATTCTAAACATTTCTTCACACAAAAAGAAATCTGTAACATCAATATTTATGGAACATGTCCACAAAAAAGCTGTCAACACTGAATATTGCATTGTTGCATTTATTTTCACACTTTATCAACTTACATTCATATTTTGTTTAGGTATTATTCAATAAACATATTCATAAAAGATTTTTGAATTCTTGCTATTTAAAAAAAATCTCACGTACCCCTTGGCATACCTTCAAGTACCCCCAGGGGTACGCGTACCCCCATTTGAGAACCACTGTGTTATACAATTGAATAAATCAGAAACTGATGACATAGTGCTGTATTTTCTTTATCTCTTTTTTTCAAACAAAAATGCTTTGCTCTGATTAGGGGGTACTTGAATTAAAAAAATGTTCACAGGCGGTACATCATTGAAAAAAGGTTGAGAACCACTGGGATAGACCGAGGTCACCAACCTTTTTGAAACCAAGAGCTACTTCTTGGGTACCGATTAATGCGAAGGGCTACCAATTTGATACACACTTAAATAAATTGCCAGAAAAAGCCAATTTGTTCAATTTTACCTTTAACTCTATGTTATTATTAATAATTAATGATATTTATCTTTGTGGAAACACTGCTCATCTCAATGATTTCTCACAACAAATATATATTTCTGATGACATGTTTTCAATAGGTTAAAATCCAATCTGCACTTTGTTAGAATATATAACAAATTGGACCAAGCTATATTTCTAACAAACACAAATCATTATTTCTTCTAGATTTTGCAGAACAAACATTTTAAAAGAAATTAAAAATACTTTGAAAAAAGATTTAAATTTGATTCTACAGATTTTGTAGATTTGCCAGAATATTTTTTTTAAATTTTAATCATAAGTTTGAAGAAATATTTCACAAATATTCTTCGTCGAAAAAACAGAAGCAAAAATGAAGAATTAAATTAAAATGTATTTATTATTCTGTACAATAAAAAAATAAATTTACTTGAACATTGATTTAAATTGTCAGGAAAGGAGAGGAAGGAATTTAAAAGGTAAAAAGGTATATGTGTTTAAAAATCCTAAAATCATTTTTAAGGTTGTATTTTTTCTCTAAAATGGTCTTTCTGAAAGTTTTAAGAAGCAAAGTAAAAAAATGAATGCATTTATTTAAAAAAGTGAAGACCAAGTCTTTAAAATATTTTCTTGGATTTTCAAAGTCTATTTGAGTTTTGTCTCTCTTAGAATTAAAAATGTCGAGCAAAGCGAGGCCAGCTTGCTAGTAAATAAATCCAATTACAAAATAGAGCCAGCTCACTGGTAAATGTTGCTATTTGAGCTATTTTTAGAACAGGCCAGCGGGCGACTCATCTGGTCGTTACGGGCATCACGTTGGTGACCCCCGGGATAGACTACCGTATTTCCTTGAATTGCCGCCGGGGCCCTAATTAATTTAAAACCTCTTCTCACTCCTGCGCTTACCAAAGGCATGCGGTAAAAGTAAGCATGTGCTAATTATTTTAAAACCTCTTCTCACTCTAGCACTTCCCAAAGGTATGCAGTAAAAATTTGAGTGTGATGTAAGCTTGGACCTTAAATCCTACTAAATAGCTCTTAATCTTTTTCCCTTTGTGCGATTTCAAATTACCAGTATTGAAATCAGCCTCCTCCATTTTGAAAATGATGACGGGGAAGTGTCTATCGTGATATCACGAGTTTGACCAGGCGGTAATACCAAGCATGCGCTAATTATTTTGGGAAGCGAGTTTGACCCGGGAGTAATTCAAGGCAGGTGCATACTATATGCCCTGCGGGAATTCAAGGAAATACGGTATCTCAAATACCTAAAAAGTATCGATATTTTGATTTGAGAATCGATAGAACAGCTAAACTGGTATCGGCAGTACCGATATTTCAGTGTCGACCCGCACACCCCTATCATCCAGGGCGGCGGGGGCGAGTCTGTGCAGGAGGGAAAGCGGGATTCAATTTCAAACCCAAGTCAACTTAGCGAGGGAAGCGCCATCGGAGTGGACAATTAGCATAAAAAACGGACAACTTCTTCGTTTTGCCTTTCAAAAAAAATAATAACGCCTAAGGTCGTTGTTGCGTTTGGAGGAGTGGCGTCCCCACGTCCCCTGCTACCCGTGCTGGATCCATTTTGAGGGAGAAAACGACCCTCCTCCGCTTCATCAATAGCCGCAGGTGTTTATCAAAAATATATTTAAAAGTACATTTTTTGTGTGTGAATATAATTGCTCGTCAGTTTGATTTGCACCGCGACGCCGATTTGTGCGGGAAACATGCCGAGGTCCAACAGGCAGCGGGAATACAAACCTGGAGATCTGGTATTTGCTAAAATGAAGGGGTATCCACACTGGCCTGCTCGGGTAAGCACGTCCTCTCCCTCCGTTAACACTTTCACTGTCTCATGTTTAATGTTTGCACAACCAATGTGTTCATTTTGAAAAGCCGCGCTGCGATTAGCGCTTGTTTACAGTGGAGGCCTTGCTAGCATTTATTAGCATACCTTAGCTAGCACGCTAGCTAGCGTAGACATTAAGCCAACATACACATTTCTCCCCACCACGCAGCTTGTTAACTACATTTTAGACACTATTTCATTATAATACCGTCAAATAAGACGTCGTTTTGCCCGCTAGCTTGCTGTAATTAAATACGAGTCCCCCGTTTTAGTTCATGTCAGTGTAACATAATAAGCAAACACTTAAGTGAAGTCATGACCTCAACACTTGGAAAGTAAGCACCGACAAGACTCCCAAAAATAATGTGTCCTCTAAATGTTTTCAATAATTGTTTTATTTTGCCATGTGAGCGAAGTGATGCTAGTAACACTTGTTGCGACTTGTAGCTGTTTTAGGCTCAATACCAATGTGAGCATTTTGTATAATGCGCAACCGCATTTTGCAAATTGCTTCCAGCTATAAATTTGAATAATGTGTGGTGCACATTTTGCAAATCAATGGGCGCAAATACATGTTTTTGGTGTCAAAAGAATGTATTAAATACTTAAATAAATCTATTTATTTGTAGTTGGGACAATATAACTGAGTATTCCCCTCAAATCAGTCCAACTCTAACCCTAACCACTATACAGTGTACATCCACGACTAAACTACTGACTAAACTACTACCACAACAACTTGGTTTACTATTTATAAAATACAATAATGTAGGGTTACTGACTAAACCAGGGGGTCTCAAACTCAATTCACCTGGGGGCCACTGGACGCAGAGTCTGCGAGGCTGGGCCGCAAGAAAATATTTCTTTGAAAAATGTTGCATACTCCTCAGCATGTCTAGTTGTATACTGACGTTTTCAAATTGTATTCCTTGTCCACCGCTGTGCTCAACAAAGAAATATTGCATCTCCCACTTTTCCTGGAATTGTCTTTGCTCATCACGAACCTTTCTCTTCACTGTAGGCTTTGAAAAAGACATGTTTGGGATAGTGTAATTTTTTTCTATTTAGCCGACGCACGGAGAATAATGTTATTTCTGCAATGTGTGTCGTTCCGCTTTTCCTCCTTCTCCTTACAGCAACCCGGCGGCGGTGGATAATAGCCGGGAAAGTACCGGAATAGCGAGCGCAAAAAAGTGACGGCTCCCGGAGTGTTATCCGGCGTCCTATAGAAATATATGTAGTTTTCATCATGTGAGGCAATGCAAATTAGACAATGAAAAATAAATAAAACAGTTTGAATTGGTGCAGGTTATCGGGGACTGTTATTACTGACGTACAGGCGTCGCGGTCTAACTGCAACCAGGCACGTAAGAAAACCCTCGTCTCCATGGCAACGTCTCTGTCGCTTTCACTCACTTGCAGCTTTTCCCCTAACGCAGGAGTAGGCAACCCAGAACATTGAAAGAGCCATTTTGGACCCAAATAACACAACGCTGTCAAGCGCCATTCATATAAAACTTGCGGGCTGCACTGACATTAAACTTTCATTTTAAGAAGGGGGCCGCAAAATTACATCTTGCGGGCCGCATTTGGCCTGCGGGCCGCGGGTCTGAGACCCCTGGACTAAACCATCCACAAAATCTCGTCTTAAATCTCGTCTTGTTGTAGGCACAATACCAATGTGAGCAATTTGCAAAATGCGCAACCGCATTTTGCAAATTTGTATAATGCGCAATCTTTTTGTAATTTGCTTCCAGCTATATATTTGAATAATGTGTGGTGCACATTTTGCAAATCAATGGGCACAAATACAAGTTTTTGGTGTCAAAATAATTTATTAAATACTTATGTAAATCCATTCATTAGTAGTCGGGACAATATAACTGAGTATTGCTCTCAAATCAGTCCAACCCTAACCATTATACAGTGTACATCCACGACTAAACTACTGACTAAACTACCGTATTTCCTTGAATAGCAGCCGGGGCGCTATTTAATTTAAAATCTCTTCTCACTCCTGCGCTTATTCCAGACATGCGGTAAAAGTAATCAGGCGCTAATCATTTTAAATCCTCTTCTCAATGCTGCGCTTACCAATGGCTTGCAGTAAAAAATTGAGTGTGATTAAAAAAAAAATTAATAAAAAATTCTTCTGTGGCCGCAGCCCGGTGGTTGGGGACCACTGTTCTACAACTTGTCATCGCGCCCACCTTTACACCATGCTATCTGCGTGCCAGTAGGACGCATGCATTTCGCTGCTTCTCATACAAGATTGCAATGCATACTTGGTCAACAGCCATACCGTTTACACTGATGGTTGTGATATAAACTCTTACTAATATGCGACACACTCTGTGAACCCTAACCAAACAAGAGTAACAAACACATTTCTGGAGAACATTGGCTCTGTAACACTATATAAACGCAACATAAGAATTACCCAGAATTCCAATGCATCTATGACTCTTTTCTATATTATATACGCGCCCCCTAACCCCGCCCACCTCAACCGACGCACGGAGAGGGGGGTGGGGGTTTGGTACTAGCGGGTGTATAACATAGCCAAAAGTCATGGATGCATTGGAATTCTGGGTAATTCTTATGTTGCGTTTATAATGTTACAGAGCCAATGTTCTCCAGAAATGTGTTTGTTATTCTTGTTTGGTTAGGGTTCATAGAGTGTGGCGCATATTATTGAGAGTGTTAAAATTGTTTTATATCACAACCATTAGTGTGACCTGTATAGCTGTGGAACAAGACCCCTGGTTTACACAAAATAAAAGCAAAAAAAACACCCTTCCGCCAATTTGAAAATGACGGCAGGGGAAGCGTCACTTTTGACGTCATGAAATTGACCCGGCCGTAAAAGTAAGCATGCACTAATAAATTTGGGGAGCAAGTTTTACCCGGCAGTAATTCAACGCAGGCGCATATTACATGCCCGGCGGGTATTCAAGGAAATACGGTACTACCACAACTTGATTTACTATTAATAAAATATAATAATGTAGGGTTACTGACTAAACCATCCACAGAATCTCGTCTTAAATCTCATCTTGTTGTAGGCACAATATTGCAAAATGCACAACCGCATTTTGAAAATTTGTATAATGCGCAATCTTTTTGCAAATTGCTTCCAGCTATATATTTGAATAATGTGTGGTGCACATTTTGCAAATCAATGGGTGCAAATACATGTTTTTGGTGTCAAAATAATTTATTAAATACTTATGTAAATATATTCATTTGTAGTCGGGACAATATAACTGAGTATTGCCCTCAAATCAGTCCAACCCTAACCACTATACAGTGTACATCCACGACTAAACTACTGACTAAACTACTACCACAACTTGGTTTACTATTTATAAAATATAATAATGTAGGGTTACTGACTAAACCATCCACAAAATCTCGTCTTAAATCTCGTCTTGCGATATGCAAATTGCTTGCGCACAATGGAAATGATGTATAATGTATAATTTGCAAAGTGCGCGAGATTGGTGAAATGCTTACAACAACATACCCTCGCGTTAATCTTCACATTTAAATACCTTCAAATAACGTCTGCACCATGAACACGTGTTTCCTCAGTACCAGCGCCTGCAAACTAAAAGCATGTGATATTGTGTTAATGTAACATCTTTTGAATTAAGTAACCACTATGTAACGTTCAATGACCCTCTCGAGAATCCGTTACTTTGTGTTTTCCAGATTGATGAGTTTCCAGAGCGTGCAGTAAAATCCCCCTCCAACAAGTACCAGGTGTTCTTTTTCGGGACACACGAGACGTAAGTAAGGTTAACTCAAATCTGTAAATGTTCCAATTCAGTGATTTGATATTGTCTGTACTGTTTGGTCTCATCAAGGGCTTCCCTCGGGGCCAAGGATTTGTTCCCATACAACGAGTGCAAAGAGAAGTTCGGTAAGGCGAATAAGCGGAAAGGCTTTGCTGAGGGCCTCTGGGAGATCGAAAACAACCCCACTGTCACACACGAAGGCTATAAGGTGAGAAAGGGGCATTTGTATGTGTCTTTGTTTAAAAAAAAAAAATTTGCAATCTAGCCTGAATGATGGAATTTAAACCAGTCTAAAAGTACTTTTGAGCGAGCATGTTATTTAGTGTGTGCGTATTGCTTTATCGCGGATAAGGTGTCCGTGTCTCCAATAAGTGCACTCTACATTGGGCTGGGCGATATTGCCTTTTTTTAATATTGCGATATTTTTAGGCCATATCGCAATATACGATATATACTACGATATTTTGACTTGGCTTTGAATGAACACTTGATGCATATAATCACAGATGTATGATGATTCTATGTGTCTACATTAAAGCAGTCTTCTTCATACTGCATTCATATATGCTACTTTTAAACTTTCATGCAGAGAAGGAAGTCACAAGTCAATTGACCAAAAGTGTATTTTTTAAAGTTATTAAGCAATGGCACAAACATTCAAGTCATTTACAAAACATAACGTGCAAGACTGTCAGAAACGTTTCAAGTATCAAATAAAAATGAGCTGCATAATAGGAAATCAAATAGTATTCGTCCCTCACTATAGTATGTTACTAAGGTTATGAAATTCTCTTCATTCTCTAGCGAGTGACTTTTCAAATGATGCTACATATTAGCAGTAATGCTACTTTTTATAGCTACGCTTTTTTCCCCCCCACACTTGACAAATTACGGTTGTCTCCATCCATTTTCTACCGCTTATTCCCTTTTGGGGTCGCGGTGGGCGCTGGCGCCTATCTCAGCTACAAACGGGCGGAAGGCGGTGTACACCTTGGACAAGTCGCCACCTCATCGCAGGGCCAACACAGATAGACAGACAACATTCACACTCGCATTCACACACTAGAGCCAATTTAGTGTTGCCAATCAACCTATCCCCAGGTGCATGTCTTTGGAAGTGGGCTTCACGGTGGCAGAGAAGTTAGTGCGTCTGCCTCACAATACAAAGGTCCTGCAGTCTTGGGTTCAATTCCAGGCTCGGGATCTTTCTGTGTGGAGTTTGCATGTCCTCCCCGTGAATGCGTGGGTTCCCTCCGTGTACTTCGGCTTCCTCCCACTTCCAAATTACGGTTGTGTGTTCGACATATTCCCACTTGAAGCCGAACCACCGCCAGACGATGTAAACTCTGCTGTTTTTATTGGGAATTAAGTCTTCCTTCATTTGTTACTAGATCCGCAGCTTCTTTCTCTCGTATTCCCAGTCATACGGCTACGTTAGCAGCTAACGTAGCCCAGTATGCTTTCTCTCTGCTACGCGAGGGCGGACACTGTGACGTATGACGTGACAGTTTGTGACGTATGTAAGAATGTGCGCCTGCTTGTCTGTGGAAAAGGAAAGACAAGACAGAGCGAGAAGAGCCTGAAGTGTACGCCTGCAGCCAAAAGCACTGCGTGAGAACGTATACTTGAATATTACGATATAGTCACTTTCTATATCATATGCACAGAGACAAATCTGCGATATATCGCCCAGCCCTAACTCTGCATATATAGCAGGATTTCCACATGCCATGAAAAAGCATTTGAAGTTAATACATGGATTTTGTGAAAATTAAGGCCTTAAATGGCATTAAAAACTCTAAAGGCCTAAGTGGCCACATGCGTGGACAGCACCTTTTAGCTCTTATTTTCAAAATTGTGTACACTACTGAATTGGGGGGTCTTTTGCCCCTTATGTGAACACCTATACTGCCATCTGGTGGTGTCAGAAGAGTGTAACATACAATTCAATTTGGAAAATCCATCCATCCATCCATTTTCTACCGCTTATTCCCTTTCGGGGTGGCGGGGGGCGCTGGCGCCTATCTCAGCTACAATCGGGCGGAAGGCGGGGTACACCCTGGACAAGTCGCCACCTCATTGCAGGGCCAACACAGATAAGACAGACAACATTCACACTCACATTCACACACTAGGGTCAATTTAGTGTTGCCAATCAACCTATCCCCAGGTGCATGTCTTTGGAAGTGGGAGGAAGCCGGAGTACCCGGAGGGAACTAAAAGTGTAAAAATAAGAATTAGCATGTCACTAAACATGAAGTACACGTTTGTTACTTATGGACTAAGTACATCATATAAAAAGATTATTCTTAGTTTTTTATTCTAATTAGGGTCCAATAAGCCCAAATAGCAAGGAGAAATAAAAAACATGTAAACAGCTTGGGCCTTAAGAGGTTAAACTAATTAAATACAAAAACATTTCATACAATTGTAGGCCTGGGCCGATAGTCAAGTCAATTAACTGAACGGAAAATGAAACTTAAAAGATAACTTTGCCGTCATCGATAAATTGCTACGTCTGTGTGCTTATTTTCTTCTGGCTTTCAAAATGGATACAAGAGGTCTCACTATGCATTTGCTCTCAGCACATGAGCAGATATAATAGGATAAGTGGTTTGTCATTGTATTTACAACACTAGAAAACTTTGTTTAGCAATTCTATATAGCAGGATCTTGGTCATATGGCAATGAATAGATAAGTTACAGGGCAGTGGATAAATGAATAAACCGTTAAATACAGTGCATAAATATACGGTTAAGTGGCACATAATAGTTAGCTTGCAGTGAATAAATAAACTGTTAAAAAGCCTTGGATGAATAAACAGTTAAATTGCAGTGGATAAATAGTTGGTTAAATTGCAATCAATGTGTAGTTATAGTGGACTGAATAAAATAACTGTTTAAGTGCTGTTGTTAAATAAGCAGTGCTGGTGGATTGAGTATATTATAGTAAAGTATAAAGAAGTGAGTTACAATCAAACCGGACAGCAGTGGGTTATCGTATGTTTGGGCGATAAAACAATATTAATTCATATTACAATAGACATGTAATCTATCTATACAATGCATTTTATAAATATTTATTTTTTTGGTCAGAATAAACTGGAAAGAATAAAACATGGTTGGTTGCATGAACAAAGGCACTCATGGTCTGGTAAGCTAGCAAAACAGGAAGTGGTCAGTGAGCAATAATAGGGACATGCTAAATAGCCCATCGGGTAACAATATTAACCGTTAAGTTTGGTTGCACCATCTTGCTGTTTCTCTGCACGGAGTGAAAAGAGAATCTGAAAATGAGTGCTACAGAGAGCGAATATATTTTTGATAAAACAGTTAGTCACCTAGACCAGTGTTTCTTGAACATAGAGCCTCAACCTCCCCCTATAGTGCCACCAAAAATATATTTCCCAGGTATAGTTCATATGGGCCGCAGCGGTACTCCGTTATAATACAGTTTTCCACCACTTGTGGCAGTAACGACAATCTCAAACAAAACAGAAGGATTTGATTAAAATACAGAGGAAGATTACTACTTCAGTGTTAATATTTGCGGGCCATGTGCCCCTTTGTAGTGGAACAGTTGGGACCCAAGATCAAAAAGGTTAAGATCCGCTGACCGAGACAGTACGGCAGAATTTGGAATTTTTTTTTCAAACAGACCATAGTTCCTTGCCACGCTCGTCTTTTCTTTTCAACCCACTTCTGTTTACTATTCAAATTAGGGCTGGGCAATATGGCCTTTTTTTAATATCGAAATATTTTTAAGCTATATCGCGATATACAACATATATCTCGGTATTTTTCTTTAACCTTAAATGAACACTTGATACATATAATCACAGCAGTATGATGATTCTATGTGTCTACATTAAAACATTCTTGTTCATACTGCATTAATATATGCTCATTTTAAACTTTCATGCAGAGAAGGAAATCACAGTTAAGTCAATTTACCAAAACTGTATTTATTAAAGTTATTAGCAGGTGAACCTACTCAGATGAGAGGTGAAACGTCTTTTAAGACAAACCAAACAGTCCTGCTGCGATCGATTGAATGCCCTAAGATTATGTACAGTATACGCCGGAACGCTGCACTTGCCCAATGAAATAGATTTCATATATTACAAACAACTATGTAACATTAAGGAATGGGAGAGATAAAAAAAAAACCTAAACAACACTAGGATAGCTATGTGAGCTACAGTGCTAACATTACAACCACACTTTACCAGCAACATCATGTTAGGTTAGCCTATTTTCTATAGAAAAACAAAATGAGCAAACTTACAGATCTCACATCAGTTGTTGACTGACTGATAGTTGGCAGAAAGACATGCTTTATTTTAAGATGTGTAGCGAAGCCTGCTTTTCTTTTTTACAAAGGGTATAGGGCCAGGGCAGGATTCTTTAGCTGTTTGCAGGTCAGAGGTCTATTTTTGATTATAGAGGTCCTTCCTCTCTTGTATTACCTCTCATGTTGTGTCCAGTGGCAACTGACTCGACCAACTGTCTTTTTTTTATTATTAGTCGACTAAGAAAGACGATGCATCTGAAGAAGCAGCCGGTTCAGAGAAAGGCGACGCTGAAGGCAGCAGTGACGAGGACGAGGGCGCCCTGGTTATTGACGAGAAAAACGACAGGGGAGGAAATAAACGCAAAGCGAATGAGTCGGCAGAGGTGAGCGTTTTTTTCCCTTGAGGCCGCTCTGTCGCACACAAGTCTCTCCTTGACACCTGCGCCGTCGGCCATCTGTGCCAGGTGTCACCAAAGAGGCCGAAGGACGCCGATACAGAGGGTGTTTCCAACGCGGGCGACTGCAAGAGTGAGGGCAAGGCCAACGATGTAGCTGCTGCACCCAAGGCAGCTGCTCCCTCCTCGCAGGCCGAGTCCAAAGCAGAGGAGCAGGAGAACAACGCAGCAGGGGGGCAGCAGACAGCAGACAAGGCAAGATGAGACATGTTTTTTTTGTTGTTTTTTTTTTTATTATTATTCGTTGCATCTTGCTCTGGGTATCTGTGGGGTCTTAAAAAGTCTTAAATCCAGCAATTTGAATTGAAGGCCTTAAAATGTTTAAACTTCTGCTTAAATCTCATTAAAGGTCTAAAACATAATTTTGAAAGGTCTTGAAATGTTACTTTTATTTAAAATGTGCATAAACTTCAGTGTTGCTTTTATATGTTTTGATTTTTGAGGACACCATAACATTGCTACAAAACTGAACTAAAGCAGGCTGCCAGGTTGGAATTTATCGAGCACCACCAGTTAGTGTGCTGTGTGTGCGCAGCAGTGTGTTGGTACAGCTTAGCATAGCGGTAGCGAAAACTTAACGAAAGCCCACAGCAAAACCTAATTACTTGCAAGTTCTGGTTGTTGTGAAACACTTGATATGAAGCACACTGCACATTTTCCAAGAAAACAGTTCAACACAGCAAATCTGAAAAATGTCCGTTAAGATGTTTGCTAGTATTTATTACAAACCCCGTTTCCATATGAGTTGGGAAATTGTGTTAGATGTAAATATAAACGGAATACAATGATTTGCAAATCCTTTTCAACCCATATTTACTTGAATGCACTACAAAGACAAGACATTTGATGTTCAGACTGAAACTTTTTTTTTTTGCAAATAATAATTAACTTAGAATTTCATGGCTGCAACACATGCCAAAGTATTTGTGAAAGGGCATGTTCACCACTGTTACATCACCTTTTCTTTTAACAACACTCAATAAACGTTTGGGAACTGAGGAAACAAATTTTTGAAGCTTTGAAAGTGGAAAATCTTTCACCATTCTTCAGTCGTTCAACAGTCCGGGGTCTCCGCTGTCGTATTTTTGGCTTCATAATGTGCCACACATTTTCGATGGGAGACAGGTCTGGACTGCAGGCGGGCCAGGAAAGTACCCGCACTTTTTTTTTTTTTTTTTTTTTTTTTTTACAAAGACACGCAGTTGTAACAGTTGTTTTGCTGAAATAAGCAGGGGCGTTCATGATAACCTTGCTTGGTTGACAACATTTGTTTGTTCCAAAACCTGTATGGACCTTTCAGCATTAATGGTGCCTTCACAGATGTGTAAGTTACCCATGCCTTGGGCAATAATACACCCACATACCATCACAGATGCTGGCTTTTGAACTTTGCGCCTATAACTATCCGAATGGTTATTTTCCTCTTTGGTCTGGAGGACACCAAGTCCTCCGTTTCCAAATATAATTTGAAATGTGGACTCGTCAGACCACAGAACACCTTTCCACTTTGCATCAGTCCATCTTAGGTGAGCTCAGGCCCAGACAAGCCGGTGGCGTTTCAGGATATTGTTGATAAATGGGTTTGGCTTTGCATAGTAGAGTTTTAACTTGTACTTACAGATGTAGCGACCAACTGTAGTTACTGACCGTGGTTGTATGAAGTGTTCCTGAGCCCATGTGGTGATATCCTTTACACACTGATGTCCATTTTTGATGCAGTACCACCTGAGGGATCAAAAGTCTGTAATATCATCGCTTACGTGCAGCGATTTCTCCAGATTCTCTGAACTTTTTGATGATTTTACGGACCGTAGATGGTAAAATCCCTGTTGTTATAAAACTGTTTGACAATTTGCTTACAAAGTGGTGACCCTTCCCCCATCCTTGTTTGTGAATTACTTAGCATTTCATGGAAACTGCTTTTATACCCAATAATGGCACCCAACTGTTCCCAATTAGCCTGCACACCTGTGGGATGTTCCATATAAGTGTTTGATGAGCATTCCTCAACTTTATCAGTATTTATTGCCACCTTTCCCAACTTTGTCACATGTTGCTGGCATCAAATTCTAAAGTTAATGAATATTTGCCCCAAAAAAACGTTTATCAGTTTGAACATAAAATATGTTGTCTTTGTAGCATATTGGACTGAATATGGGTTGAAAAAGATTTGCAAATCACTGTATTTCGTTTATATTTACATGTAACACAATTTCCCAACTCATATGGATACAGGGTTTGTACAATTAGTTGAGAGGCTCCAGCAACCACAAAAGGGACAAGCAGTAGAAAATGGATGGATGGATAGTTTACAATAAAGAGGCTTCGGGTAGGGCTGGATGATCATGGCAAAAATAATAATCACAATTATTTTGATTGATATTCTAGTTTGCATTAACTACACGGTTATTCATTAATTTGAAATCACAATTATTTATTGTACCTCCAAAACTCAACTTTAAATATCCATCCATCCATCTTCTTCCGCTTATCCGAGGTCGGGTCGCGGGGGCACCAGCCTAAGCAGGGAAGCCCAGACCTTCGTCCAGCTCTTCCCGGGGGATCCCGAGGCATTCCCAGGCCATTATACCTACTACTCCATGTATATTTAAGTAACTCTTTAAATCAACTAAAGATTATTTATAAGTTAATTAAAACTATCATTTGTGTCTATCAGTTAGTTAGTTGTGCACTCTGACTTCTTGTCATGCGTGATATTCTACAAAATAAAAGCATGCAGTTATTCACGTCCCTCCAGATTCCATTCCACCGTTATTTTGATAGCGCGGGCCACACACACACACACACAAGGTCGTGTGCTAAGTGATAAGCCGACCAACACTTCTGTCCTTTATAACACTATACGTTTTGACTCTTATTATAGTTATTAATCTAAGCTTTTATTTGTAATTATTATTCAACACTATTCAAAACAAACGGTTGTAAAGGTTATAGTTATTTGCATTATACTATCAAGTCTAAAGCTAACTGAAAGCTGTTGAAATTTGGTGTACTTCCTTATGCCATTATCCTATCTTAGTTAACCACCCAGATGCATGGTGTAATGCAATGTCTAAATAAAAAAGAAAAATACTTTAAAAAAAATACCTAAGAATTTTAGACTACACCTTAAAGTTAAACGACTTAAAACAAATTTTTATTATATTCATTTACAAACTCACCTCGACCACAGCAGACATTTTCCTCACATCCTATCTCAATATCCTCATAAATTGTAGAACTATAGCATAAGAGGTGTTTCCAAACAGTGGTTAAATAGTTATATATTTAAGTAAAAATCTCAATATGTAGAAATTAATAAAACTAAATTACAGCAAAAGAGATTAACTTGTGGGGTTCCACAAGCCTCGTTATTGGGACTTCAGTTATTTCAATTATTCTTTGTGGTTTGCTTGCTGTCTGTTTACTTAAGCTCTCATAGCTTAGTGTGTCCTCTGATTAGAATTTGTTAAACACTTGGGGGACGATTTGTTTTGACTGGAGTACTGAGTGTGGCGACTTTTGTCGGTGCTTTTTACGCCCTCTTCAGACGTCCTCGTCACTAACACATGCTAGTGACAATACAAGAGAGAGAGCGTGCGAAACGGATCACAAATGGAGGAAGAACAATTAATGCCCAAAAAAACAGCAGGGGGTCCATCATCTGGCGGTGGTTTGGCTTCAAGCGGGAAGATATTCAGCAGACCACAGCAAAGTATGCAGCAGAAGTGTTGCTACAAAAAGTAGCAGCACTACTAATTTATTCTTTCATTTAAAAAGTAACCCGCGAAAGAATGAAGAGTATTTAATAAATACAGTTTTGGTAAATTGACTTAGTTGTGATTTCCCTCTAGTAAAGCTTCATCTTCGGGAATTTAAACAATGAAACATCGTGTGTTTGTGTGGCTAAAGGCTAAAAGCTTCCCACCTCCATCTTTCTACTTTGACTTCTCCATTATTAATTGAACAAATTGCAAAAGATTCCGCAACACAGATGTCCAGAATACTGTTTGATTATGCGATTAAAGCAGACTACTTATAGCTTGGATCGGGCTGGAAAATAATGTCCGCTACAACCCGAGTCATCATACCGCGACGTTTTCAACACGACACTTAGCGGGAAATTTAAAATTGCAATTTAGGAAACTAAAAAGGCCTAATTGGCATGTGTTGCAATGTTAATATTTCATCTTTGATATATAAACTATCAGACTGCGTGGTCGGTAGTAGTGGGTTTCAGTAGGCCTTTAATGTAGACACATAGAATTTTCATACTGATGTGATTATATGCATCAGGTGTTCATTCAAGGCTAAGGGAAAATATCCAGATATATATCGTATATGTCATAAAAGTATTGACATATTAATATAAACCAATATCGCCCAGCCCTATATCAATATAATTTATTTCACGTTTTCTTTGATTCCCCCCTGCTTCCCACTCAACACTCCATGGGCTATTAAACCCCTCTCCTTCCTCCTTCTAAGAGTGCTTGCACGTATAAGAACATCCAAGATTGGTTGGTTGTTTACTATGATGACTCATGATTGGTTGAGATTAGCGCAAAACATTAGGGACAGGCCAATCAGAGGCAAGATATGGCGGGTCATTGAACCAGGAGTGGAAATCACAACAGACATCCCAAATGACGAAGAGAGAGTCGGATCAGAGAAGAAGGAATATTCAAGCGGACGATTTTTATATTAAAACAACTAGTGGAAGATGGCAGAGGGATTCTCTTCTTAAGATTTTTTTTTGCGGTGTAAATGTCATCCAGGAAACCAACGATGAGTCTACTTGGCCACATTTGGACAAATGTATGCATCTGGATAAAACATTAATTTGAGATGCTTACAATATAAGCCCAAATCAAAACTGATCTTGAGAAATGCTGACAAAAATGTATGCCGAAGTGAGAAAGATCATAGTCGCACAATTAAGTCAAGTCACTTACTTGGCGCATTTACTTGGCGTTTGATACATTTTGTACTATTTGCAAAGCCTTGTTATTTATTTTTTTGTTGGAAGAACATGGGGATAGGTTGATTGGCAAACACTAAGTTGGCCCTAGTGTGTGAATGTGAGTGTGAATGTTGTTGGCCCTGTGATGAGTTTGCGACTTGTCTAGGGTGTACCCCGCCTTCCGCCCGAATGCAGCTGAGATAGGCTTCAGCAGTTGCTTTTAGCTGCGGGCATTACACAGGGATGGGAATTTTCCGCAGAATTTCGCCGATTTTGGCGCAGCAAGGGTCATTTCTGTAAATTGTTTAAATCCGGGGAGAAAATTATTGGGGGGGTTAGGTACTCGTCGTTTTTGTCTCTGCGTTGATGTAGTTATCAGTACAAGGCAGAGAAGTCCCGCGAAAAATATAACGCCAATGTGTAAAGGCACCAGATTGGCTAGCTCTACTATCAGCTGACAACATCAACCAATGACATTACCCGTTATAGGCGTCTGCACGCGTCGTTTGCCGACAATATCTAGTCCCTGATCCTCAATTATTGTGAGCGTTTCTGAACTCGTATTCTGTTTATATTGGTTGTGTTTATCAGCGACTAATCTGGAAAGAAAACACAGTAGCTCTCAATTAACACGTTTCTTTATTGACAAAACAGTTTTAGACATGGTGAAGCTTTTTCAAGATAGGAATGCTTCATTAGCGATAGATATCTAAGGGCGTGAGAAACAAGTGGAACTGGGCATGGCTCGATATATCTATCAAACTGAACTTGAAGATTAACAACAATATCGTAGAAGTAGACGAACCGATCGGCGATTTCATTGCAAAGTGCGATGAACCGGGACGTGCTCAGTGCTTATATTGCAAGGACATTATGAACTATGGATCTCGGGGAAAGGTGGCACTCTTTGACCACGCGGAATCGGCAAGGCATCTAAGTAAAGTGAGTTTACGGAGAATTCTGGTTAATCCATTTGTAGGCCTATTTTTGTCTATAATCCAAAAGTGTGCAACAAATTGATATGTGTAAACTTGTATACATAAATTTCATCACATGATACATTTTTATGAAAATATTTGCTAATAAATGTGAAATTTTGGTCAGGAGAATATTGTTAGATTTTGACTCAAAATAGCAGGAAATGCATCCTAAGCTAACATAGATTTCGTGATTACGTGCACTCTGGTGCGGCCTTTCGCAAAGCGGTGTTTTAGGGTAAAAAAAATTTCAGCTGATTTTGTAAATCTTCATTCCCATCCCTGATTATACTACAGGCATTTCTCACTCCTTCTTGTCTCTCCTTCTCTGATCATAAATGGAGGAAGAACAAATAATTCCCCAAAAAACAGCAAGGGGTCCATCATCTGGGGGTGGTTTGGCTTCAAGCGGGAAGATATTCAGCGGACAACAGCAATATGCAAAGTATGCAGCAGAAGTGTTGCTACAAAAGGTAACAGCACTACTAATTTGTTCTTTCATTTAAAAAGTTACCCGTGAGAGAATGAAGAGTATTTAATAAATACAGTTTTGGTAGATTGACTTAGTTGTGATTTCCCTCTCTGCATGAAAAGTTTTAAAGTAGCATACAGTATTTCCTTGAATAGCCGCCGGGCATATGCGCCTGACTTCAATTACTGCCGGGTCAAACACGCTCCCCAAATTAATAAGCACATTCTTACTTTTACCGCCGAGGCAAATTCGTGACGTCACGAGTGACGTTTACCCTGTCGTCTTTTTCAAAATGGCGGAGTTTTTTTTTTTTGCTTTTACTATGTGTAAACCAGGGGTCTTGTTCCACAGCCATACAGATCACACTAATGGTTGTGATATAAACAACTTTAACACTTACTAATATGCGCCACACTTTGTGAACCCACACCAAACACATTTCTGGAGAACATGGGCTCTGTAACACATTATAAACGCAACATAACACTTACACAGAATGCAATGCATTCATGACTTTTGGCTATATTATACACCCGCTAGCACCAAGGGTTAGGAAGGGGCAGGACTTGATCAATATCCTGAAAAGAGCTGGGACCACTGTTTCCATGGTCACTGTTGGTAATACACTAAGACGTCATGGTTTGAAATCATGAATGGCACGGTAGGTTTCTCTGCTTAAACCAGCACATGTTAAGGCCCGTCTTAAGTTGCCAATGACCATCTGGATGATCCAGAGGAGTCATGGGAGAAAGTCTTGTTGACAGATGAGACCAAAATTGACCTTTTTGGTCAGAATTCCACTATGCGTGTTTGGAGGAAGAATAATGCGTACCATCCCAAGAACACCAATCATACTGTGAAGCTTTGGGGGTGTTTTTCTGCTCACGGGACAGGACGACTGTACTAATTGAGGAGAGGATGACTGCAACCATGTATTGTGAGATTTTGGCCAAAAACCTCCTTCCCTCAGTCAGATCATTGAAGATGAGTCGTGGCTGGATCTTCCAACATGACAGTTACCTAAAGCACACAGCCAGGAAAACCAAGAAGTGGCTTCGTAAGAACCATATCAAGGTTTTGGAGTGGCCTAGCCAGTCTCCAGACCTAAATCCAATTAAAAATCTTTTGATGGAGCTGAAAGTCTGTGTTACTCAGCGACAGCCCAGAAACCTGACTATTCTAGAGAAGATCTCTGTGGAGGAGTGGGCGAAAATCCCTCCTGCAGTCTGTGCAAAAAATTGGTGAAGAACTACAGGAAACGTTTGACCTCTGTAATTGCAAACAAAGGCTACCCAACCAAATATTAATGTTAGTGTTCAAATACTTATTTTCAGCTGTATCACACAAATAAATTGTTAAAAAATTATAGATTGTGATTTCTGGGTTTTTCTTTTTAGGTTATCCCTCATACAGTGGACATGCACCTACCGTGAAAATTTCAGACCCCTCCATGATTTCAAAGGGGGAGACCTTGCAAAATAGCAGGGTGTTCAAATACTTATTTTCTTCACTGTATATTGCGATATTGCATAAAAATACCAACATATTAATAATATGCCCTAATTGGCACATACAAAAGTACCGAGAATTAGTACTGTTGAGTACCGGTCTCGATTCCCAGGTTTCCCGGGAATTGGTACTGTGTTGGTTCAAATGTGAATGGTACCCACCACTAATACCGGTACAGTCGTTTATCGCTGTTAATTGGTTCCGGACATGTCTGCGATAGGTGTATTTCCGCAAAGTAGAAATGATTTGTTATAAAACAATTATATTGTTGGCTAGAATTAAAAAAAAAACAGTTTACTACCTTTTTAGAAATACAATTTTCAACACGAGAATCCTCTCGGCATGAAATAACACCGTTAGGCACCTTTACACTGGGGATGAGCGATATGACGTGAAACATATTTTGCAATGTATACTGCATCCCCCTGCATTACATAGCACAATATATTATTTGGTATACAAACGATAATAGAAGCATTTCAAAATGGGTAACAAAATAATGTTGGTTCATGCGACAGCACTTCCTGAAACATGAAATGTTATCTCAAACGAAAGCACCCCAATAAAAAAAAATTTCTGCACAATCATATGAGACTACTTCAACAGAGTTTTGCAAGTTTTGGCCTACTTCACACAGGTCTCAAAATCTTGAAAGAGCAATATTGGACCAAAAAACAAAATCTTGAACGCCTTACAAAAGTGTTATAATGAAGGCAATACATGATGTAAATGTCTATATTAGCCTATCAAAATGACTGTGTCAAAGGCTGACACAAATCTTCATTAACAGAAAATTTTAAATTTAGTATTTATTCTACACATTTTTACTACATTGGAAAAAATTTAAGTTGAGGCTTCTCAGTAAACTCTTGGAAATGACTGGCTAAGAGTGGCCAAATATGGGTCCAGGTTAAAGGAAACTGCAGGCTGTCTTCTTCTAATGGATAATATTACAATCTTTGCAAGCAGGATAATGTTTGCTGTGGTCTGGAACAACATATATACAATCACACACACACACACACACGTATATGATATAAAAATATTCAAATGTCCAAAAATTGAAATAGACTACCGGATAGTGTATGACCTAACTTGTAGTAAACTTAAGTAAAGTTGTAAATAAACAAATATTTAAAACGCCATTGCAATTCTCATACCATTATTGTTTACATCAGCGACTTATATGTTCGTTTATAAAAAAAGTAAAGAAATTGTTGACAGCCACAAATTTAAATAAACATTCACAATACATCACAAACAACTTTGACAGGTCTAGAACTGCTGAGTTTCGAGGGCAAACGATCGACTAATTTAGCACTCCATGAAATTAACCTACCTAAAGAAGTTGTGTAGCTTGCTACATTTTTCCCCCAACAGCCTGTAATTAATCGTTTTGATTTGTTCCTTACTCAGCATTTTGAGAGCTGCTCGACCTAAATTCACCAAACACCTGACATCCTTCCAGACCCTGATGAACTAATGTGAATCTCTCGGAAAATCTCGGAACAACTTTTCTGTTCTCGTTGTTTGTTAACCTTTGATACACGCTTTCGAAAATGGCTAAGCCCATATTGTTTATAACGATGCTTTCATGTCGGGGAATTTTTTAATAATTTATTGTACAAAGCAATTACGTTACAATTGTCCATTATGCCCCAAGTGGAAGAGTTCAAGTACCTCGGAGTCTTGTTCACGAGTGAGGGAAGAGTGGATCGTGGGATCGACAGGTGGATCGGTGCAGCGTCTTCAGTAATGCGGACGCTGTATCGATATGTTGTGGTGAAGGGGACCAGCACGGTAGCGAATCGATAAGCACAACGGGACAAGAAAAGTCTACTTTTACTGTTGTGCTAGCTTGCTATTCTAATGGACAACGAGACTGACTTTGAAAATGAGGAGGTGCCGTTTTAATGGAGAACTTGCCCAGCTGTTCATTTTGGACAAAGAAGATGAGGACTTTGATGGATTCGTGGATGAGGATTGCTCAAAAAAATAATGTGAGTTAGGGCTGGGCTATATATCGATATAGAGAATATATCACGGGTTTGTCTCTGGGCGAGAAAATGACTATCGTGATATTCGAGTATACGTTCTCACGCAGTTGCTTTTAGCCCCTGGCATTACACTACAGGCTTTTCTCGCTCTTTCCTTTCTCTCCTCACAGACAAGCGCACCTTCTTACGTCACATACTGTCACGTCTTACGTCACATACGCATACGCCCTTGCGGAGCAGAGAGGTAGCAGCTTGGGTAACGTTAGCCGTGATGCTAGCAGAGCCGTGCAAGTGGTGATAAGAGAGAGAGAAGGTGCGAATGAAGGAATAATTAATTCCCAAGAAAAACAGCAGGGGGTCCATCGTCTGGCGGTGGTTTGGTTTCAAGTGGGAATATGTCGAACAGACCACTGTAATTTGTCAAATGTGGGCCAAAAGCATTGCTACAAAAAGTAGCATTACTGCTAATACGTAGCATCAATTGAAAAGTCACCTGCCAAAGAATGAAGAGTGCTTACTCCGCATTTCAACATCTTAGTTCAGTGCCACATGCCCACACCATCAAAATGCCAAGGCAAACATTTCCAGATCAACACCGTATGAAAAAATAGCCAACAACAGAATTTAAAAACGTCCGTAGTAATCTACCACATAGCGAAGGACGAACACTATTTGATTTCCTATTATGCAGCTCCTATTTATTTGACACTTAAAATGTGTGACAATCTTGCACTTTCTGTTTTGGAAATGACGTGAACGTTTGTTCCACTGCTTAATAACTGTTAAATAAATACAGTTTTGGTCAATTGACTTAGTTGTGATTTCCTTCTCTGCATGAAAGTTTAAAATGAGTATATATTAATGCAGTATGAACAAGAATGTTTTAATGTAGACACATAGAATCATCATACTGCTGTGATTATATGTATCAAGTGTTAATTCAAAATATCAAGATATATATCATGTATTGCGAAATGGCCTAAAAAATATCGAGATATTAAAAAAAGGCCATATCGCCCAACCCTAATTGTGAGTACATTGATAAATACTTCGATAAAGTAGACCCGAACCCAGCTTTGCTCCTGCTGCCTTTTTAAAACGGCTTCCTTGCATGCTAGCGTATGTTTTAAGCTAGCGTATGTTTAAACATGCCTGCGCCCAAAAATACGCCGCGCCTTATTTATGCGTTAAATCTTGTTTAATCTTGAATGGGATTGTTCTGAAAATTTTAATTTTCCTGAAGGAACTCTCCTGGCGGAATAAATAAAGTACTATCTAATCTAATCTAAAAATGCAGAAATAGCACCCGTAACTGACCCGGCGCCTTTTAATACAGTGCGCCCTATGGTCGCGAAAATACAGTATAGTGGCTTTGATAGCGGGAACCGGTTCTCAAAAAGGGATTTGAATCCATGGAATCAGTTCTTTTCTTATCAAACAATCAGGAGAACCTGTTTCAAACATCCTCCCTAGCGGTCACAGCATGTTCTTGCCATAGATGCTGGTCATTTTTTTAGGGCATTACAGCAAGTGACAAGATAGGTCGCGGCACTTGTTATGGTTAAATTTGAGCCCTGGGTATGTGAACCCTTTGTGATTACTTAGATTTCTGCATAAATTAGGCATACTATATGTTTTTATTCTTCATCTGAGTCACAACAATAGTATAACAGTTTGTTTTAAGGAGCCAAATGTAAGAATCTGGCCAGAAATAGTACTGCAATCACGGTCAAAATTCGGACTCTCCCGGCAAAATCTGAACCGCGTCCTAAAACAGTCACGTGGTACAGGCGGGCAGTTAGGCTGAACCGCTTCCCAAACTTGAAGTGGTCACGTGGCACAACTTGGCAGCAAAGCTTCACGTGTCATTTTTTTGTTCCTCCCTACATGAAGCAAGCCTCGATACGGGCTTTGCAGAAACGGCCCCTCCATTACTCAACGTGGCATGGCCGGAAACCAACATTGAATGACCGTGACCTTAGATTCCTCAGATGGCACTGTATCAAAAACAGACATCAATCTCTGAAGGATATCACCACATGGGCTCAGGAACACTTCAGAAAACCACTGTCACTAGATGCAGTTTGTCGCTACATCTGTAAGTGCAAGTTAAAGCTCTACTATGCAAAGTGAAAGCCATTTATCAACAACATCCAGAAACGCCGGCGGCTTATCTGGGCCCGAGATCATCTAAGATGGACTGATGCAAAGTGGACAAGCGTTCTGTGGTCTGACGAGTACACATTTCAAATTGTTTTTGGAAATATTCGACATCGTGTCATACGGACCAAAGGGAAAGCAAACCATCCAGACTGTTATCGACGCAAAGTTCAAAAGCCAGCATCTTTGATGGTATGGGGGTGCATTAGTCCCCGAGGCATTGGTTACTTACACATCTGTGAAGGCACCATTAATGCTGAAAGGTACATACAGGTTTTGGAACAACATATGCTGCCATCTAAGCGCCGTCTTTTTCATGGACGCCCCTGCTTATTTCAGCAAGACAATGCCAAGCCACATTCAGCACGTGTTACAAACAGTGTGGCTTTGTAAAAAAAGAGTGAGGGTACTTTCCTGGCCCGCCTGCAGTCCAGACCTGTCTCCCATCGAAAATGTGTTGCGCATTATGAAGCATAAAATACGACAGCGGAGACCCCAGAGTTTTGAACGACTAAAGCTCTACATAAAACAAGAATGGGAAAGAATTCCACTTTCAAAGCTTAAACAATTAGTTTCCTCAGTTCCCAAACTTTTTTTGAGTATTGTTAAAAGAAAAGGTGATGTAATACAGTGGTGAACATGCCCTTTCCCTACTACTTTGGCACGTGTTGCAGCCATGAAATTCTAAGTGAATTATTATTTGCAAAAAAAAATAAGGTTTATGAGTTTGAACATCAAAGATATTGTCTTTGTAGTGCATTCAATTGAATTTGGTTTAAAAAGGATTTGCAAATAATTGTATTCCGTTTATATTTACATCTAACATAATTTCCCAACTCGTATGGAAACAGGGTTTGTAATTGAGGTGGGGTCTGAGTGGTGGTGGCAGCCACAAATTAAATAGTTATAATGGATTCTTCAGCATCAGGTGGTAGATAACATGCTTTTCACTGCTCCCTCTGCAGGCCGTGACAGAGAGCGCTTAACGTCCACCCTCGCTAGACAAGAACCTTTTTGATGCTTCTCACTGGAATCTTCAGCATCAAACACCATGACCTGCAGGAAGACACATTTCTCAAAGTTTGATTATCAATATTTGCAAAAAAACAACAACCGCCTGACGTTTGTATCGAGAGTCAAACCAATGTTATTTTGTCAATTTGGGATATTATATATCCCAATAATCAGATTTCAAACAATTAAATTGAGCTGTTTAGTGCTCGTTTATTATAAATGGGATTTTGGTGTGTACATATTTTTTATTTCCAAGTGCAATTAATCAATTGAGGAGTGAATGCCAGGTGTATCAGTATCTGTAAACAAAAAAGGGTAACGTAACACATTACATCACAAAATATTCCCATTTGGAGGTCTTTAAACATGGGTATTGTATAGGGAAGGAATACAAACTGTTGTGCTCTCAGCTTTAATTCATCATGATTTACATTTAGCTGCTCAGCATCCTAAATTCAAACATGTACATTTAGTTTTCTATCCCATGAATCATTGTCTAGTTCATTGTTTTCTGGTGTTTTAATGCAATGTAGCTTTTGTTGCTTTGGTGTCGTGTTCAGTCAGGGTGCACATTGTGATGAAGCCCTCCTGGCTCCTAATCGTGTATTAAATATATTATATATAAATATATATTTAGACCCCATTTCAGAGCGACTATTTTAGGATTTTGGTAGATGATTAGGTGCGTCATTTGGCTGCCGAAAGACATTCCTGCATGTTTGGTCATGTTAGCGTATAGCTGAGGCGTCTAGTAGACATCAACAGTTAATCGGGTCAACGAGTTCCCCTCTAAATTTCCTCTTGTTACATATATATATATATACCACAATCGTTTTGAAAATTATGCCATTGCTTGGTGCTTGTATGTAATTGTGACCATTTTGACTACATTACGTTCAATGAAAAGAAAACAGTTTTTTGATTGAAAAATCTACAGTGAAGCATCTGTAAAACTTTCGCATGTCCAAATTGCGTAAGTGGAATTCAAGTATTGCTATTTTTTTTGCTGTGCAGTCAGTTTTTTTTTTTTTTTTTGTGGGGAGGTGATGTTTTGCTCTTTGTCTCCTGCATTTAGCAACATGCGCCCACTAATGAAATAAAGAAAGGGAGTGGGGGGGGGGGTCATTTGCATAAATGTGACATTTACACCCATAATGCTGTCGTTTGTCAATAGCCGTTCGCATCTGAAGAAAATGACAGCAACATAATTTGCTCTTGAAATGTTGTTGGGTTTCAGTTTATTTGGTTTGTATCATCTTGATCTGCTCGGCTTAGTTTAATATTGTAGTTGCTTGTCCATTTAATAAAAAAATTTATTACAAAATGTTTTTTCCTTGTTTTAATTCCATGGTTTTCATCTATTCAAAAGTAATACAACTTACCCTAGTCCAGTGGTTCTCAACCTTCTTTCAGTGATGTACCCCCTGTGAAATTGTTTTTAATTCAAGTACCCCCTAATCAGAGCAAAGCATTTTTTGTTGAAAAAAAGGGACAAAGAAGTAAAATACAGCACTATGTCATCAGTTTCTGATATATTCAATTGTATAACAGTGCAAAATATTGCTCATTTGTAGTGGTCTTTCTTGAACCATTAGGGGGAAAAAAATGATATAAAAAATAACTAAAAACTTGTTGGAAAAAAAACATGTGATTCAATTATAAATAAAGATTTCTACACATAGAAGTAATCATCAATTTAGAGTGGTGACAGAGATCCATCTGGATTCATGAACTTAATTCTAAACATTTCTTCACAAAAAAAAGAAATCAATATTCATGGAACATGTCCACAAAAAATCTAGCTGTCGACACTGAATATTGCATTGTTGTGCTTTTTTCACAGTTTATGAACTTACATTCATATTTTGTTGAAATATTCAATAAATATATTTGTAAAGGATTTTTGAATTGTTGCTATTTTTAGAATACATACCTTCAAGCACCCCCAGGGGTACACGTACCCCCATTTGAGAACCACTGCCCTAGTCCATAAAAACAGATTTTCCATTGCATATTTTGCGTTGGAATCTTGTTTACTCTCAAGTCAATCAATTTAAGATATTTTGGGTTTCCCGAAAGTTATTTTTCAATATTTTACTGAAGCTGCTGCACCTCCCTCACACCAACAACCACTGTGTTAAAATTGTATGTTTATCGGGTTTATAATCAATTTCATATTTAACATTTATCATCTTATTAGAATGTGTAAAGTAATTCATTCTCTTTCTGTGCCTCATCAATGTGGAATGCACTCCCAACAGGTGTAAAAGTGCTTCTCTACACAGTAAAATCCCCAGTGTTAAATATGCAGTGTTAACATGCATTATATCTATCAGAGTTATTACAAAAACAGCTGGAGTAAAACGCCCCCCAGTGTTGGTGTTGATTTCCATCGTTGAACGAGACAGTGTTAGAGGTACTCTGATTAGCCACGCCCTCCAGCCCCTCCTCGTGTCCACACCCTGAAGAATGTTCTGGAAGCCATTTTCTGAACGTTTAAGTACTGTGGTAAGTTGCTTCTCCTCTCTTACTAAATCAATTATTTATAATTTGTAGCATCATGTCAGAATTTACTTTATATTGTTGCTCAATATGTAATGAAGCTATTTGTGTACGGTTTTGTATCTAAAAAATATGGTATTCTAAGAGGGCTAGTGTCACCCAGTGAATGCTAGCTAAAATGTTAGCCACCTCAGACTTCGTTTTTGTGAGGGATGTGGGAAAATTTCAAACATTATATGAAATAACATATTTAATATGTAAATTGTACATAGTTATGCTCTGGAGATGTGGCGAAAAAAATAGTGAGTAACCCTGGTCTAGGCAGTATTGAGCGTGGGTGGCCAGAGCACAAAATCATGAGGCGTGTGTAAATATTTTTGCTTTTACATTGTTAATGGCGAGGTTACTAAACAATCACCTGTTAGCTT
Organism: Nerophis ophidion; assembly: GCF_033978795.1. Taxonomy (NCBI): domain Eukaryota; kingdom Metazoa; phylum Chordata; class Actinopteri; order Syngnathiformes; family Syngnathidae; genus Nerophis; species Nerophis ophidion. Next base: position 23,655,659 of record NC_084614.1, on the reverse strand, counting down.
ACCAGCGTGAAAATATGCAGATAAGATTACAGGTATCATAAATCATGTTTAATTTTATGTGTTTTTTTTAATTGAGTGTGCAATTTCACATTTGTTGGCCCTTTTTTTTGGTAGCCCTATTTGAAATTATATATAGGAGTATCAAGTCATTAGGTTTTTCTAATGATCATTTTTCTTATATTTGTGTATACAGTATTTGTTTTGACTGGGCCTTTCAACTTTGGCTGTATGTTTTGCTTCAAAATAACTGATTTGAAACTCCTTTAAAACATATATCAAATGACCTGTCAATTTCTGCTTTTTTTCTATTTCCTAGCATTTGCCAAATTCGGTGTCCCAGCTGTAAATGAAGGTGTCAAAGTTGTTGACAGTTCAGGGACTGAGATATATGATTATGTTTTTAAGGAAATTGTGAAGGATCCAGCCACTGGGGTACTAACCATCAAATACAAAACAGGTTTGTTGCCGCTTTAAATTTGTAAGCTATATTAACATTTTTATTCCAATATTGAGAAGAGGTAAATCTTTATTTATAATCAAGCTAAGTAGCTTTTGTTTTTAAAGTAAACCAATATTCTCCATTAGATTAAATAAATGATAAATGGGTTGTACTTGTATAGCGCTTTGACACTACTTCCACATTTACCCATTCACACACACATTCACACACTGATGGAGGGAGCTGCCATGCAAGGCGCCAACCAGCACCCATCAGGAGCAAGGGTGAAGTGTCTTGCTCAGGACACAACGGACGTGACGAGGTTGGTTCTAGGTGGGATTTGAACCAGTGACCCTCGGGTTGCGCACGGCCACACTCACCACTGCGCCACGCCGATTAGGTGTGGTTTTATGAGCAAATTGTGTCCAACATGTCTTATTTCTCCTTTTTGCAATGGTGGTTAGAATCTGTCTCCATGGTAACCTCTCAAAAGTCACAATCATCCGTTTGTTCATCCGACTCAGACACAATCATCCTTGAAGACACGCCTACCAGAAAGCGTCAGAGGCTGGACTCTGAAACTATGCAAGTAAGACTTCATACAGGCACTAATGCTTTCTATTGAACAAGGATTCAAATGGTTCAAACAATGATCATAAATTGCATTGTATGAGGGCTATGTTTAAGTTCTGTCCAGATTTTAACATTGTATTGTACTAAATATAGATTTCTTAAACTGTTTATATTTTGGTTTGATATTTTTATTTCAGCTGGTGAAATCCATTCTTACCAAGAAATCGGGTGGAGAAATATATAATAAATGAATACAACTGAACTAAGTCCTTGACAGAACAGAGCAGAAGAAAATTGGTGAATATACTGGCAGCTGAGATGACAGAGAAGAATGGGTAAGCTGTTTATTGGTTTTGATTGGCACGTGTTCTTATTTAGGTTTCAGAGTAATCTAAAGTAAATAATAAACATTTCACTTCATCTTATAAAACCTGTGTATGACGAATAAACTTGAATGTGATTTTTTTTAAGTACATCTCCGTCAAGACAGGTGAAGGAAATGTATGCACAAGGAATTGTGAACTTGTTCCCCAACCTCAGAGACCCATTTTCCAAGAAAGGCTATGTGGGTTACACACTCTTAATTGTTGTTATTGTCTTTATTTTGAGTTTTCCCAAAGTATGTTGTGACTAATAGTACCTATTTTTGCAATTCTCTTAAAGGAACATTTTTATGGAGAATTAAAACTATTCAGAGATGCAGTGCTAAAGAAAGGCGATCATCATTTGGAGGTAATCCTATATTATTCTTGAAAAATGTATTGAATAGAATAGTCATAGGAGCACTTATTGGTTTTGTTGCATTTGTTGCAATGCTTTTCAGCCAATAGCCAAATATTTTTTCATAAAAGTTGGGTCACATTCAGCTGACAAAGTGTTTTGAACTGTATGTGATTGTCATGAGTCATATGTCCCTATATTGTTTAGCTTTGGCGGAAGGACCATCTGATGAAGACAAGTCGGGAGGACCAATTGTTTGACGAGTTACCCAATTCCATCCAGAGATTGTCCTGTCTTGGAAGCGATGTCACTGATGAAACATTCGGCTGACGTGGACATGGTCATCAAAAAGATAAAGCTGACATTTGCCCATCGGCATAACATGGTCCTGGACCAACAGCAGTCAAGCAACATTCTATCTTATTTTCCTCGTTTTAAAGACCTCAATGGCTTGGTAATTATCTCAACATTTTCTGTATTAATGTTGTACAACTATTGCACATTTTAACTGTCGTTTACTGTGTAATTTTAAAATTGGTAACTAACTTCCCACCACAGGTTGAACAGGATTTAGTTCTAATGTTTGGAGAGGATTAATCGTGCAAGTTTCTGGAGAAGTGGTCATCCACATTCAAAAAGAAGATCTTCCAACAATACAGAAAGCTTCCCTCCATTTTTGAGCTTGAGGAACTCCTGATGGCAGCTGACCCTCCTGAGGATGGGGCTGAAGTGAACGTTGACTTTGGTAAGATGTTTGTAAGGATACATTCATTTAAATGAGAAAGCATGTTCAAAATGCGGACTTACAACCATGATTAGAACAAAAATCCAAAGTTTTTGGCCTCACCAAGAAGATTTTTGGGGAAAAAAGAGCTTCTTCAGGTGTTTTTAAAGTGCCATATATATATATATATATATATATATTAATGAAAATGCCACTGACCTTGCAGTGTATTAAATTAAATTGTTGGTCCACATTTGAAGTAGGCTATCAAACTTTTTCTGTTTCAGGTTGGGACAGCGACCTCTCATAGATTTTGCTGCTCTTACACTTGATCCCACCGACTGCTCTAGGTCGGAAGAGGCCAGGAAAAGTTTCTGCATCCTGGGCTGAGAAGCAGCTTATGGTCTTCAAAAAGGTTTGCATTGTTCTCTAATAAAGGATATTTAGTTTACAATAATTTATGTAATCATTTCTATTATATTACCACAACCGTGTCGATTTTTTTATTCTTCTCTCCATAGACTGGATAAAGCATCTTAGAACATCTTGACACCATTATTACCACCACTCAACCCTATCTCCTGGCTGTTGGAGTGAGGAAGAATACAATCCACGAGTTTTTCATAATTCTTGACAAGAATGCCGTACCTTGCAGGTCACACTCCTCTCTTGGTGCATTTGATGAACTGTTTAAAGCACACTTTGTGTTTGCGACATCATACCACACCATGCTCCACAACATGTACACATTCATGCCTCACTCCAAACCATTTGATGTTCAAATGGCGTATGGAACATCATGTTCCACAATGTATGTTGTCCCATATTGCCATTTCATGCAGACCTAAGTTCACCCTTTATGTATTTTGTCCCTAAAGTTGATTGTCCTGCCTGACAAATAAAGGTTACTAAACGTATGATATTGTATTACTGTGTTTTGCACTCACTTGCTATTTACAAGACAAGGTTGGTGAGACTTAATTTGACACTGCACAAGAGTAAATCAAGTAGAATGAGCACCATTTTTTTTTCCAGAAATAGTGTGAGGTTTAATAAAAACTGCAATGTTTAGCACATTTTTACTGTTTACTAAATAATTTTTTCTTCACTGCAAGGGAGTGAATAATCATCATACTAGTGTATTATCAAACCTTATCAGAGTTTTATTTCAACACCAAAGCAGTGTTAATGAGCAAATACATTTAACTTGGTGTACAATTATCACCACAGAAGAGTAATTTATCAACACTACTCAAGAGTAATAAGTTGAACAACACTCCACAGTGTTACAATTTTGACTCTATTTTGTGTTCATTTAACTCTATAAATTTAACACTATGGAAAGAGTAAATTTAACACCAGCTCAGGTTAGGACCAAATAGACGATTGAGTAGTGTCAAATTTAACTCTTTAAGTGTTGATTTTACACTATAGAATTTACTGTGTATCCTCCTTCAAAACCGCTCTAAAACAACACCTCCAGGCAACTTCAACCCTTTACTAATACCCTCCTCCATTCACATCCCATCTCCCCGGATTGTAAATAATCAAATGTTTTTCTAATTTATATACTTGTTCTTATGCTATCTGAACTCACTATGTTCTCTGCTCGCTGTACATATCCTACTAAGTAAGACCTACACTGTTTCAATGTCCATTTCTCTGTTGATGACTGAAGTACTGATATCAACCAAAGCTCCTCATCCCACTCCCCAGATTATAAATAATGTAAATAATTCAATGTATATACTATGATGATTAACCTGTGTCATAACTGTATTAGCCTGATAGTATATATTTGTACCATGATTTGATTAACGTGGACCCCTACTTAAACAAGTTGAAGAACTTATTTGGGTGTTACCATTTATTGGTCAATTGTACGGAATATGTACTGCACTGTGCAATCTACTAATAAAAGTTTCAATCAATCAAAAAAAAACTTGAAGGTATGCCAAGGGGTAGGTGAGATTTTTTTTAAATATTCTAAAAATAGCAATTCAAAAATCCTTTTATAAATATATTTATTGAATAATACTTCAACAAAATATGAATGTAAGTTCATAAACTGTGAAAAAAAAATACAACAATGCAATATTCAGTGTTGACAGCTAGATCTTTTGTGGATATGTTCCATAAATATTGATGTCAAAGATTTCTTTTTTTGTGAAGAAATGTTTAGAATTAAGTTCATGAATCCAGATGGATCTCTATTACAATCCCCAAAGAGGGTCTTATAAGTTGATGATTACTTCTATGTGTAGAAATCTTTATCCATCCATCCATTTTCTACTGGTTATTCCTTTTGGGATCGCGAGGGCGCTGGTGCCTATCTCATCTACAACCGGGCGGAAGGCGGAGTACAGCCTCGACAAGTCGCTACCTCATCGCAGTAGAAATTTTTATTTATACTTGAATCACTTGTTTATTTTTCAACAAGTTTTTAGTTATTTTTACATCTTTTTTTCCAAATAGTTCAAGAAAGACCACTACAAATGAGCAATATTTTGCACTTTTATAGAATTTAATAAATCAGAACCTGATGACATTGTGCTGTATTTTACTTCTTTATCTCTTTTTTTCAACCCAAAACGCTTTGCTCTGATTAGGGGGTACTTGAATTAAAAAAAAATGTTCACAGGGGGTACATCACTGAAAAAAGGTTTAGAACCACTGCCTTAAGGGGCTGCGTAGAAAACACATTTAGAAATGTGGGACTTTTTGAAACCCCAATACATTAGTTTTAATTTACAGGGATACTGAAAATGCTAACATTGGTTGAGAAAAGTGTGAAATATAGATTTGTATAAAGTTGCCCGTAAAAGGGTGGAGTGCCATCTCCGGGTTGGGGAGGAGACCCAGCCCCAAGTGGAGGAGTTCAAGTACCTAGGAGTCTTGTTCACGAGTGGGGGAAGAGTGGATTGTGAGATCGACAGGCGGATCGGTGCGGCGTCTTCAGTAATAAGGACGTTGTAGCGATCCGTTGTGGTGAAGAAGGAGCTGAGCCGGAAGGCAAAGCTCTCAATTTACCGGTCGATCTACGTTCCCATCCTCACCTATAGTCATGAGCTTTGGGTCATGACTGAAAGGATAAGATCCCGGGTACAAGCGACCGAAATTAGTTTCATCTGCCGGGTGGCGGGGCTCTCCCTTAGAGATAGGGTGAGAAGCTCTGTCATCCGAGAGGAGCTCAAAGTAAAGTTGCTGCTCCTCCATATCGAGAAGAGCCAGATGAGGTGGCTCCGGCATCTGGTCAGGATGCCACCCGAACGCCTCCTTAGGGAGGTGTTTAGGCCACGGGGAAGACCCAGGACACGTTGGGAAGACTATGTCTCCCGGCTGGCCTGGGAACGCCTCGGGATCCCCCAGAAAGAGCTGGATGAAGTGGCCGGGGAGAGGGAAGTCTGGGCTTCCCTGCTTAGGCTGCTGCCCCCGCGACCCGACCTCGGATAAGCGGAAGAAGATGGATAAATGGATGGATGTCCTATTCATTACGAATGACAAAAATGTTTTGGAAATGTGGGATTTTTTGGAAAAAAAAAAATGGTAGCATACCTGTCATGGATGAGCTAAACATTTTCAAAGTGGAATGATTTGATTAGAAGGAAAGTGTGAGAAAACAAGGCGGGTACAAAAAAGCGCGGACTAATAACCGAACTACTGGGCCTACTTTTTCTACCGCGCATGCGTTGATGAGATGTGACCCGACAGTCCGGTAGGTGGCGCTGTAGGTTACTGGTGTTGGTGACGTTCACCCAGTTACATGTGACATTGAGGGACCACAAGAGGGTAAGGCTAAAATGAACACAACTTTTTTTTTTTTCATGGTTTATTCTAATTACTCATCTTAAATGTATTTACAATCATGTCAAACACGACTGAATTTAAAGGGCAACTATGCTACATGAGTGGCAACGTTTACAAATTAGCAAGCTAACGTTAGCTAACCATTGACCTGGAGGCATATGTTTGGCTAGCAGTAGCATACGTTGAATTATTTTCTCCAACTCGCAGCAACCATGAGACTGACGGCGCTCCTGGCATTAGCAGCCCGGGTCGTCGTACCCAAAGATTACCGCTACGGTACGAACAGACCTTGGACGGCGGCTGCCAAGAGGCTCAATCCCCCGAGCAAGAGGAGGAAGAAGGTGTTCGTGGAGCCTATAGCTAACGAGGACTGGTCTGTGTTCCGTGGCGACACCGTGAGTTATACATTATTTTTTAAATCTTCACGATGGTAGAAGGGTTAGTGCGCCTGCCTCACAATACGAAGGTCATGCAGTCTTGGCTTCAATCCCAGGCTCGGGATCTTTCTGTGTGGAGTTTGCATGTCCATCCATCCATTTTCTACCACTTATTTCCTCTGGAGTAACGGGGGGCGCTGGTGCCTATCTCAGCTACAATCGGGCGGAAGGACGGTGTACACCCTGGACAAGTCGCCACCTCATCGCAGGGCCAACACATATAGACAACATTCACACTCACATTCACACACTAGGTCCAATTTTTTAGTGTTGCCAATCCACCTATCCTCCCCGTGACTGCGTGAGTTCCCTCCGGCTTCCTCCCACTTCTAGGGTGACCATTTCCATGACACAAAAAGGAGAACATCATGCGGCATATCAATAAATTACTATGGTGTACATCGGACTCTGGTATACACTTATTTATTGTACAATTTTGAGTGGTTTAAAGATGATGTTTGTGTGGCTGAACACGAAAAAATATTAAAGTCAAGTGTTTGTTAACAGTATTTGTATTTATTCAATACATTGTGGTGTTCAAAAAGTGACCACTCACTGAAATGAATCTTTTCAATTGCAGAGTGCCACAAAGCAGGTGTGGACTTAAATGTAAACAACAATTAACAGGTGACATATATAATAAAAAAAAATGCTTTTAAAAAAAGCCTGAATAACATTTTATATAAACAACAAAGAAGATTGCAACAAACAAACAAACAAGAAAACATTCAACTGCTCAAAAAGCAAAGCATTTCTAAAGTGCTTCAGTCTTTTGGGGACTTGTCTTCAGTGTCTGTGTGTGTGCGCAGCAGACCTGTCTTTAAGCAAACTCCACATTCACCCTCTGTAGCAGCTCAGGATGTCATCATGAAACTTCACAAAAAAAGTCCTCATTGAAGAGGTACCTGCCGCACGTTTATTACTTTTATGTTTATCCGTACCCGCATGCCGTTCAATTACAGCTTTCCCCTGACTACTTACGTCGACATCACATCGACAAAGTGTGCAGAAGCCATGGAATGAGTCTCGACTGCTTTTCGTTATAAATTCGTGCTCTTTTATCCATTCAAAATTAAACAAGGTCTTGCGTTTTGGCATGATGCTAACTTTCTGTCAATGTCATGCCGCAGCAGCACATGGACCCTTGTTTACTTTTTTAACCATTAATAAGCAGATTTGTATCCGACACCGCTCTTAGCCAATCATTTGATATGTCACTGCGTCGGGGGCATTTTTTCTACGGTCTATGATTGGCTATTGCGGTGAAGCCCAGCAAAGATGAAAAACTCCGCTCTTTAAGCCTAGTGCCTCAAAAAGGAAGACAAATACTTGTCCGGCTTGATGTGCGCCGGACGCCGGACAGGGCATTAAAAATCTGGACTGTCCGGCCTAAATCTGGACACCTGGTCACCCTACCCACTTCCAAAAACATGCACCTGGGAATAGGTTGATTGGCAACACTAAAAATTGGCCCTAGTGTGTGAGTGTGAATGTTGTCTGTACATCTGTGTTGGCCCTGCGATGAAGAAGCGACTTGTCCAGGGTGTACTCCGCCCTCCGCCTGATTGTAGCTGAGATAGGCGCCAGCGCCCCCCGCGAGCCCAAAAGGGAATAAGCGGTAGGAAATGGATGGATGGATGGCAAATCAATCATTATAATCTGCACATAGAATACAATAGACTTTATTGTCATTATATTTGCATATAACGAGATTAAAGACTCCAACTTAAAGGCCTACTGAAATGAGATTTTCTTATTTAAACGGGGGTAGCAGGTCCATTCTATGTGTCATACTTGATCATTTCGCGATATTGCCATATTTTTGCTGAAAGGATTTAGTAGAGAACATCCACGATAAAGTTTGCAACTTTCGGTGCTAAGACAAAAGCCCTGCCTCTACCGGAAGTCGCAGACGATGACGTCGCAAGTGTGAGGGCTCTTCACATCCGCACATTGTTTTTAATGGGAGCCTCCAACAAAAAGGGATATTCGGACCGAGAATACGACAATTTCCCCATTCATTTGAGCGAGGATGAATGATTCGTGTTTGAGGATATTGATAGCGACGGACTAGAAAAAAAAACGCGATTGCATTGAGACGGATTCATATGTTTTAAGAGACATTTAGTAGGATAATTCTGGGAAATCCCTTATCTTTCTATTGTGTTGCTAGTGTTTTAGTGAGTTAAATAGTACTTGATAGTCGGAGGGGTGTGTCCACGGATGTCTTGACGCCAATGTCTCAGGGGAGTAGACGGCAGCTTTAAGGAGGGGGCAAGCTCAGCTTTTCTCCGGTAAGAAGTGACTTTTTAACCACAATTTTCTCACCGGAACCTGCTGGTTGGCATTCCGTCGTGTTTCATGTTCGCTTGACCGCGCTTTGATCCATAGTAAAGTTTCACCTCCAGGAATTTTAAACAAGGAATCACCGTGTGTTTGTGTGGCTAAAGGCTAAAGCTTCCCAACTCCATCTTGCTACCTTGACTTATCCAATATTAATTGAACAAATTGCAAAAGATTCAGCAACACAGTTCTCCAAAATACTGTCTAATTATGCCGTTAAGGCAGACGACTTTTAGTTGTGTGTGTGCATAGCGCTCATACTTCCTAAAAACCTGTGACGTCTTGCGTACACGTCATCATTACACGGCGTTTTCAAGACGAAACTCCCGGGAAATTTAAAATTGCAATTTAGTAAACTGAAAAGTCCGTATTGGCATGTGTTGCAATGTTAATAATTCATCATTGATGTATAAATTATCAGACTGCGTGGTGGGTAGGCCTTTAAGGTGCGGTAGTGGGAACAAATATGGGGTGAGATAAAAAACACAAGAGGTAATAAAGGAAAACAAATAACAATTGAAATAAACAGACTACTATCCAATAAAAATAATAAGCAATCCTGTACAATATACAAAACACTATAGAAATACAAAATACTGTACAATATACAGAACAAGACAAGAGTACCGAAGTAATAAAAAACAATCAGTGTCGGACGTATTGCACTCGAAGGGTAGTATTGCACAGTAGGGTATTAGGGCATGATATTGTACAGGGGTGAATTATTATTATTATAAGTTAGAGTTCAACATGGTGACAGCTTTGGGAAAGAAGCTGTCTCTGAGCCTGTTTGTTCTGGCTCTGATGCACCTGTAGCGCCTGCCTGATGGTAGTAAGTCGAATAGGTGGAAGCCAGGGTGTGTGCTGTCCTTGGTAATGTTTTATGCTCTGTTGAGGCAACGGGAGTTGTGTAAATCCTTCAGGGAGGGCAGGGGACAGCCGATGATTTTTTGTGCAGACTTTATGACCCTCTGAATCGCCTGTTTGTCTGCTTCAGTGCAGCTGGCGTACCACACTGTTATGCAGTACGTCAGCAGGCTCTCGACAGCCGAGCGGTAAAAGGTCACCATCAGCTGTCTCTCCAATCTGCTCTTCCTCAGCACCCTCAGGAAGTGGAGTCTCCACTTGGCCTTCCGGATGACCGCAGTTGATGACACATAATGTGCCTTTGCCTAGTGTCTGTGCCGTGTAGAACTCGACAGGGTAACCACGTAATAATGCTATTTGGTAACAGTGGAAGAGAAAGTCAAACACAAATACAAATAGACGGAATAGAAATTGAAAGAGTAAATTAAACCAAATTTCTAGGTGTAATGATTGATGATAAATTGAACAGGAAATCTCATGTAAAAAATATACAACATAAAGTAGGAAGAAACACGTCAATAATGAATAAAGCAAAACATGTTCATCCATCCATCCATCCATCTTCTTCCGCTTATCCGAGGTCCGGTCGTGGAGGCAGCAGCCGAAGCAGGAAAGCCCAGACTCTCCTCTCCCCAGCCACTTCGTCCAGCTTTTTCCGGGGAATCCCGTTCCCAGGTCAGCGGGGAGACATAGTCTTCCCAACGTTTCCTGGGTCTTCCCCATGGCCTCCTACCGGTCGGATGTGCCCGAAACACCTCCCTAGGGAGGTGTTCGGGTGGCATCCTGACCAGATGCCCGTACCACCTCATCTGGCTCCTCTCGAATTCAGAGGAGCAGCGGCTTTACTTTGAGCTCCTCCCGGAAGGCAGAGCTTCTCACCCTATCTCTAAGGGAGAGCCCCGCCACCTGGTGGAGGAAACTCATTTCGGTCATAACCCATAACTCATGACCATAGGTGAGTATGGGAACGTAGATCGACCGTAAATTGAGAGCTTTGCCCTCCGTCTCAGCTCCTTCTTCACCACAACGGATCGATACAGCGTCCGCATTACTGAAGACGGCACACCGATCCGCCTGTCGATCTCACGATCCACTCTTCCCTCACTCGTGAACAAGACTCCGAGATACTTAAACTCCTCCACTTGGGGCAGGATCTCCTCTCCAATCCGTAGATGGCACTACACCTTTTTCCGGGCGAGAACCATGGACTCAGACTTGGAGTTGCTGATTCGTATTCGCAAAACATGTTCTAGACCAAAAATCATTTTATATTCTTTACTGCTCGCTAGTGTTCCCATATCTTAGTTATTGTGTAGAAATATGAGGAAATAATTAGAAAAGTACACTTCATTCACTAACGGTGTTACAAAAAAGATCAGTTAGAATAATACATAATGTTGGATATAGAGAACATACAAATCCTTTATTTATTGTATCAAATACTGAAATTCCACGACATAGTGAATTGCAAACAGCTAAAATTATACACAAAGCAAACTATAACCTGCTACCCAAGAATGTAAACAATTATTCTCAACAAAAGAGGACAAATATCATCTTAGAGAAAAATGTAATTTAAAACATTTGTATGCACGTACAACAAATAAGACCTTCAGTATATCTGTATGTGGATTTAAATGATGGAATGGATTACACAAAGCAATCAAACATTGTACTAATATGATCCCCTTCAAGAAACTCTTCAAACTTAGTGTTTACAAAGTACAAAGAAGAAGAAGCATGATAAACATTCTAATTTATTTCATCCATCCATCAATTCATTCATTCTCAAAATAATCTTACTCATCTCATCATATGAAATATAACTTACTTCACCAATTATGATTTATTTATTTATTTTTATTGAGATTAATTATGGAGTATATTGTGAATAAATTAAGAACAGGAAGTGAACAAACGTTTTAACAACTGTTATGTAAAAGAGAAGGGGTAGGATTAAATAAGCTCTGCTTCTTCCTACTCCTTTTCGAACATGTTGAAAAGAGAAACTGAAAATTGTGATGTATCATGTTGTAAGCTTGCATGTTCGAAATAAACTCAAACTCAACTCAACGTGAAACTCCATATCAGTAGGTGGTAGCAGGTAGTTAATTGCTTTGTAAAAGTCGGAATGTGTCGGGTGAGACTAGGATGTGATCCCAATATGCAGACCACAGTGGGAGGCAGTGTGTGGGGTAAAAAAGGTATGTAATGCTTAAACCATAAATGAAGAAAAAGGAAAGGAAAAGGCAATGGCTATGCAAAACGAAAGTAAAACTGAACTGACTACAAAGTAAACAGAAACAGAATGCTGGACGACAGCAAAAACCTGCGGCGTCCACAAAGTATATCTGTACATGACATGACAATCAACAATTTACACAAAAAGAAGGATAGCAACAACTTAAATGGTCTTGCTTGCTAACACAAAGCAGGTGCGGGGAATAGTGCTCAAAGGCACGACGACCTGGTTGAGTTTAATTTTTTTAAAATTTTCTGCTGGTGGTGTGCCGCCATAATTTTTAATGAAAATAATGTGCCTTGCCTCCAAAAAGGTTGAAAAACACTGAGTCTAGGTAGTTAAAAGTGTTATCTTGGATGTGGGGTCTGAGCCGAGAATGTCGTTGTGGCTTGTGCAGCCCTTTGAGACACTTGTGATTTAGGACTATATAAATAAACTTTGATTGATTGGTTGGACATAAATGTGTCAATCAACATGACAAAGATTGGTAAAATTGTCCAGAAGAGGTCCTTAAAATGCTGAATGGGGCGTCCTAAAGTGACATTCCCGGCGCCTCCCTATGGGTTGTGGTGAAAATGTTTTGGAAGACAACATTTTTTGATAATAGTCAAATGTATTATGCGTTGTAGAGCAGCATATTTTGCGTGAGAAATTTCAACTTATTACTGATTTATTATTGATGGATGTAGAAACTTTATCTGTCTGAAAAGGGAAAGACGTTCTCATTTGACAATTACATCATCAACAAAAAGTGCAGTACATTAAAGGAGGACTTATATTTGATTTTGTTAAGAATTAATATAGCTGAGGCAATAAAGGATTTTTTGTAGATGTTTTTCCGGGCCCATGGGACTTTGTACTAACATCTGCCTGATGGTGGGAACTTTAAAGACCGGTGGAGAGGGTAATAGGAGTCGTACGTGATCAGGGCGGCTCTCCTGACCACAGAGCGGTCACACAGTTCGGAAAAGTTGGTTTGTGGTAACGACACAGGACAGTTTGGTTTTGTGTTTGGAGGTAAGTGAATTGTACCAGGATGAGATGTTAAAGATGAAAAGGGATTCTATTAGTGATTTGTAAACAGAGTTAAAATATGTTTGCTGACATAAAAATTCCTTAGTTTCTTCATCAGGTTTGGTCTCAGCCTGATGTGAGAAACCGAGACGGTTGTCAGTCTCTGGAGGTTTTGGAATTTTTTTAGAGTGCTTTATAGACAAATCCCATTATCTCCATTGTTAGCTGACTCTTGCAGGTGTTTTTTCATATGTTAGAATGCGTAAAAAAAACAAAAACATACCAGTACATGTTCTTGTCTTACATAAAGATTTTCACAATCCTGGTGCACACATTTTAAAAAGAAAGTGCAGTTCCCCTATCAAATGTCTGTTCTCACTGGGATGCTGACTGATAGAATGGTTGTAGTTTTCAGCACTTGTGCTGTCCTTGAGTTGGTAATTTCAGAATAATCCTCACTCCTCAGATAAAAAAATGCTACATAGCGGTGTTGCCCTGGTGTTATAATATGTTCCATTGTTTAATAGCCATATAGTAGCAAGTTGTTAATTGTGGTGGTGTTTCCACAATCTTCTACTACTCAGGTGGAATTAGAGATGTATAATCTAGAATACCCGTTCTTGACTCAAAGACAATACAACAGAAGCAGCTCAAGAGCCTCCTTATTCTTCTTCTGTATTTTATGGCAGGTCGCAACACAAGCTAGTTAGTAGCTGCCTACTCTCTACTGGTCAGCGGAGTAATGTAAGCAAGGCGATGTGTCGCGATGCCAGAAAAGTAGATCCTCGTTGCCAGGTCTTACAATAACAATTTCGCTAAAGTTTGGGTTATATGCAAGTCGTGGCATGTAAAAGGAGCGTTGTTGGCGTTTTTTGGATGTTGTTTTTTTTTTAAGAGTGCTTTATTGGCGGAAAACATGAATCCAAATTAACCGCAGTACTTGCAGTTTTTCACTATTTAATACTCCCATCAAAGGGATATTCATGTGTGTTCTTGTCTCATATAAGGATTGCTACTGATGGGCAAAAATTACAAAAAAAGTGCAGGTTTCCTTCAAAGAGTGACCTAAAAGATGGTGTTTATTTTGTAATGCGTCTCTCAGGTCGAGATTCTGGCTGGGAAGGACAAAGGCAAACAGGGAAAAGTGATCCAAGTCTTACGAAAAAGAAATTGGGTCATACTGGAGTCTCTGAATACAGTAAGATCACTTTTACATACAGTAAACAGTACTTCTACTGTGCCTTTTATGGTGTAAACTAACTGTCGCTTTGAACGGAAGCATTACAGATACATTGGAAAAACTGGAGATTACCGAGGGTCCTACATCGCCAGTGAGGCTCCTATTCTACTGCGGGATATCGCCCTTGTTGAGCCCTTTGACAGGTAGCTTGCTAAAGGGTATATTTACAACTTCTTGAAGAGTCAAACCCGGAGCCACATTTAGTATGACATAATGAAAGATAATGTTGCTCCCTCCCGAGTTACTTAATAATAAGCTACTTTCTCAATGTTATGTAATTTGAACATACCAATGTTTTCCTACTTCCAGGAAGCCTTCTGATGTGGAATGGCGGTTCACCGAGGAGGGAGAACGAGTCAGAGTCTCACTCCGGACCGGTCGCATCATCCCCAAGCCCATCCCAGAGCGGCGAGACGGCATCGTGCCACAACAGTGGAAAGGTGGCGTTAATCTAGTACGCATTATGGTTTTGTGTGGTCGCCGTTTTTTGTATTTCATTTTCATGTTCTTTTCACCTCAGATGGTCCAAAAGATACCAGCCCAGAAGAAACTCTTGAAAAGACCTACACACCATCACTGAAGACCCTGGAGGAAGAGGTTATGGAGAAGATGGGCATCCAGGAGAACAGAAGGCACCGGCCATCTTACTGGTATTGAGTGCAGAGACTCTTGTTTCCCTTTTTTTTTTTTAGATGTCACTTGAACACACCTCCATGAATCTGATCATTCTAAAGGGTTTCTGTATTTAAACTCTACATTGTCATATTACAAATAAATGTCATACTTCCACTTCTACTCTCGATAGACAAAAAAGTGTTCCTTTATATGTATTCTTTCAGTTTGACAATGAGATCCTCTAGGCAGCTGGTGTCGCTTTTGGCTATAGAAAAAAACCTACCAGCAAGAGGCCTTTACAGGCCAAAGACAGGCATACTGTATAATTTAGGGAGTAAAGAGTCAGGAATTTTTGCGGCCCATAAGCGAAAAGATGTTTGGCACAACAGCCCTGGGAAAGTTTATTGTTTAATTATAACTAAAAGGTCGGTTGATGAGGCAGTTATACATCATTATGTTGTCTCTAAAGCAGTTTCTTGCATTGTTAGCTTCGATTTTGGTACTAATGACTAAGTTCTGTCGTTTTATATGCAATAATGTCTAAAATATTGATAGACAATACCCCACATTTTCCACCGCATAAAACAGAGCTTGGTGTTGTATATACAAATAACCGCTACTTTAGCAACGCGATCACTAAAATGCATACTGAGGTACTTTGGTTTTTATACACAGTATTGTATGATTTGGTTTTTGATGCAAATTTGCCAATTCCATGTGCGGTCATTGTCATTGCGCGTAATACACATTTTTTATACCTGTTAATCATGCCCCAGAATTGCGTGCCCAAAATAAAAAATTACGCGCATTGGTGAATGTATATGCTATGATTTTTTAATTTATATTAGAGGTGTGTATTGCTACCTTATATGGTGAGCCGATATGAATCTCGATACATGGGTAACGATACGATTCGCTAGCAATACTTTTGAAAACATGATTCGAAAATTTGATTCAATGCAATTCCATGCGGATATAAGCTTTGCGTGGTGAAAACAAAATTAAACATGTCGTGTATCATGTCAGAACAATGTCATGTTTATATTTTAAATAGAAACACACAAAACAGGCGGTATTAATTATTAGCAAATAGTAGAACTTTCAACTACAAGGCGTTGCAATCCATAAACCTAAAGGAAAAAAAAGATGTACGACTTGAATGTAAATTTTGATTAGAGCTGTAAATTAATGTCTTAAAGTTAAATATAACTACAAACGGTTTATTATCATTTAAGTGAACAAAACACATGTCTCTTTTGTGACTGTTTTTAAACCACAGTTAGTGAAAGTCTCGGCTCTGAAGCAGCAACAAGAGGACATTGATTAAATAGAGGAAGTGAAAAACAGTTCCTGTATAAAAAACAGCAAAAGGGTCATTACCTTTTTCAAAAGAAGCACTACACTTTCAGGGCAAGGCAGTGCGTCCTGTGCCAAGACCCCAGCAGGTATATACTCGCCTGCCTCCCACGGATAATAGTGGTGGATTTCTTGTCTGACAATTTGTCCTTGATAATCGAATTAGACTCCCCCAAATCTATTCTATTTGAAGGCCCCTTAAGTTGTCACGACAGTGTGACGTGCTGTGCCGTAAAGTGCTGTCTAACACCTGCGTGAGATTGTGTCAGTAGTAAATAATGTCAAGCAATGATAAACTTGGCGTCTGTGTGTTCTTGAATGCAACAGGTAAAAAAGGTATGAAACACTTTGACTTCAAGATTGAACAAAAGTGGCATCCACTTGGCTCTTTCCTTCCTCCTTCCTCGCCGCTTATCTCGGTCTTTGCCAACAAGCCTTTAATCACGGTTTATTCTATTATAATAATTATATGTAATAATCTATAAATGTATTTACTCTTGGTATTATTTATTCATAATAATGAATTCCTGGTTTGTATGTATGAATTCATCGTTTGTATGTATTTTTCATTGTTTTTCCTTTTAAAACTACAATTCTCAAAATATGTTTTTTGTGCATCTTAAATGGATGTATTTAATGGTAAAAATTGTATCGGTTTTCATATGATTTGGATTTTGTCAGACATTTTGGATTACAAAGGAGAAACAAGGTACCACTGTACTTAAAATGAGAGGCGTTTAGAAAGTCTTTTGTTGTTTTTCGTATTTCTTTTCAACGCATCATAGCTAAAATAAATAACGTCAGGTGTTCAGTGGCATCGAAGGGGAGGGTTGAATTGGGTTGTTGTACTGGGCTTTTGTAAAGCGTTTTCCTTGTCATTTACATATGCAAGTTTTAATAAACAACATAAATGTTGATGAGATATATATATATATATATATATATATATATATATATATATATATATATATATATATATAAGCGATGAAAGTTCAATAATAAGGTTGCTTAAATCAAATTAAGAATGTCTAACTACCTACACTCCCAATCATAGGACAAAGTTATGTACAAGTGTCACTTTGACATTTCATTGTGTATAACTGGTGCGTTCAAGGCCCCTAATTAAAGTTACAAACAGAGTCAAAGTTTTTAAAGCCAGAAATGACCATGCAGTTATAGTAAAATAATATAAATGATGTATTGTTATGATTTTGTATTATCCACTGGTGATAATCCTACGTGTATGAGATAATCTCTACTTTACACTCTGGAGTAAAGCTATAATTTTATTAAAGTGAATAATGACAGGTTATACGTCACTTATCAAGATTTGTTAATCACATCTTTGAAATAATCAAACACCTTGTGTTTTTTTAAAAAGCTGTTTTTTCATACAAAAAATAGTTTTTTAGAGAATGTAAACATATCTTGTGTGAATGGCGCTGCGATGTGGGGTTTAGGTTGGGATGGTGAGCCCTTTAGGAAGCTTGTGTTGCGCCCATGCATGGGTTTTATTGTAACTGTTCATTTAACTCAGAAAGCAGTCAAAACGTTGAAATATTGACAATGCAAAAATTGATACCAGTGTAGATATTTTTTCGAATCGATTCGCCCATAGCTAGTCTAAAACTGGGAAAAATCTTAAATTTTTAAATTTCATATATTTAATTTAAAAAAAGGTGCATTTTGGTTAGTGTTACTTTTTACTTCCAGCTGTTGAAACCATTGAATGCGTCATCATTACTAGTAATGACGTTGCAGCTCAGTGCAGCTGCTTGGTTTGGCAAAGTGTCGATGTGGGCAGAATTTTTTTTTTGTCTTTCCCTCAAACACCCCTAGCCCATGCAGTTCGCATCCAAGAGGGAATGAAAGTAGCTCGTCAGCGGAAACTAGAGCTTGAGGTTTTGCCTTTTCTAGGAGGAAAATAATTCAAAGGCTGTCTGGGATTACTGTAAGGTGAGTGGAGCATGATGCTCAATGGTGACGTGGAATATGAATATTGTTTTCCACTGATGCATAACCACTTGATATGTCTGCAGAATGTGAGCAGCAAATTTTCAAAAAGCAACCTTTGAATGGTTTTCAACATCTGAAGACAATTTGGGCTTAAATTGGTGAGTTGAGTCACAACGGTGACTTAATGATCTAAACTAGGCAACATAACATTCTAATCATCGTGTTGTTTGATG
The DNA here is from genome assembly GCF_033978795.1 of Nerophis ophidion. Lineage (NCBI taxonomy): Eukaryota > Metazoa > Chordata > Actinopteri > Syngnathiformes > Syngnathidae > Nerophis > Nerophis ophidion. The sequence continues at coordinate 23,637,093 of NC_084614.1, read as the reverse complement.
GCTGTCCTGGAAAATGTAATTTTAACTGGTATATGACTGGGACATAATTTGCATGGATGTCTAACTACTTCTGGATTTTTGTTCCAGTTTGTGTGTGGATGTGACAAGAAGCTGCATACAGTAAGCGAGTACACCCTTCACATTTCAGCAAGTGTTTTATTACTATAGAAATGCCTGTTTGTTGAGTCATTTTCAGTTGATACAGTTGATACTCTTGAGTATAACACCAAAAGTGTTGGAATAACCAGTTTTATAGGATGTTGATTCAGCTGTATATTTCTTTAGGAAAATAGCAGATAGACATTACACAAAACTACTCATTTCAAAACGGCAACATTATGCCTTTACGAAGACGAAATCAAGACAATAAATTATTGTAGTCAGTGACAATTTCCTTTTTAGATGTAACACAATGAAAACATTTCTAGAATCTCTTCAATTGGAGGAAAAAATTATGAATCATTAAAAACAAAAAAACACTACAACACACTACTAATACTTTGTTCCACCACCTCTAGCTTTTATATGAGATTTCAGTCTCTGAGTCATGGACTTAAATATATGTATATACTGTACATATGTGTGTGTATATATATTTATGTATGTGTCTATGTATATATGTATGTGTATGTATAGATGTTTGTGTGTATGTGCGTGTGTGTGTTTGTCTACATATGTATATATTGTATGTATGTGTATATGTTAAGGTATGTATATAATGTGTATGTATGTGTATATATATATATATATACTGTATATGTACAAAACCAGTTAAGTTGGCACGTTGTGTAAATCGTAAGTAAAAACAGAATATAATGATTTGCAAATCTTTCTCAACCTATATTGAATTGAATAGACTGCAAAGACAAGATACTTAAAGGCCTACTGAAATGATATTTTTTTATTCAAACGGGGATAGCAGGTCCATTCTATTTGTCATACTTGATCATTTTGCGATATTGCCATATTTTTGCTGAAAGGATTTAGTAGAGAACATCCACGATAAAGTTCGCAACTTTGGGTCGCTCATAGAAAAGCCTTGCCTGTACCGGAAGTAGCAGACGATGTGCGCGTGACGGCACGGGTTGTGGAGCGCCTCACATCCTCACATTGTTTACAATCATGGCCACCAGCAGCGAGAGCTATTCGGATCGAGAAAGCGACGATTTCCCCATTAATTTGAGCGAGGATGAAAGATTCGTGGATGAGGATAGTGAGAGGGAAGGACTAGAAAAAGAAAAAAACACGAGGGCAGTGGGAGCAATTCAGATGTTATTAGACACATTTACTAGGATAATTCTGGACAATCCCTTATCTGCTTATTGTGTTTCTAGTATTTTAGTGAGATTATATGGTCATACCTGAAAGTCGGAAGGGTGTGGTGACCGCCAGTGTCTCTGAGGGAAGCCACGTTTATCGACGAGGCAAAGCGAAGGCAGCCGTTGGGGCTGGGCTGAGCTTTTTTCCCCCTCCTACACGGTGGAAGCTTCCCACGTTCGGGTGCGGCCGGTCGGAGGAGGCAAGAGAGACCGCAGCTGCCTCTTTGACAGGTGCACGAGGAACGACGCAAGCTCCGCTCATGTCTACAGTAAGAGCCGACTTATTACCACAACTTTGTCACTGAAACCTGCCGGTTGACAAGTGGTAGGGTACCATGTTCGCTTGACCGCTCTGTTCCGTAGTAAAGCTTCACGTCATCTTTCGGGAATGTAAACAATGAAACACCGGCTGTGTTTGTGTTGCTAAAGGCAGCCGCAATACATCGCTTCCCACCCACATCTTTCTTCTTTGACGTCTCAATTATTAATTGAACAAATTGCAAAAGATTCAGCAACAAAGATGTCCAGAATGCTGTGTAATTATGCAATTAAAGCAGACGACTTATAGCTGGGATCGGGCTTGAACAAAATGTCCGCTACAATCTGTGACGTCACGCGTCGTCATACGCGTCATCATACCGCAACGTTTTCAACAAGATACTTCGCGCGAAATTTAAAATTGCAATTTAGTAACTAAAAAGGCCGTATCGGCATGTGTTGCAATGTTAATATTTCATCATTGATATATAAACTATCAGAATGCGTGGTCGGTAGTAGTGGGTTTCAGTAGGCCTTTAATGTTCGAACTGGGAAACTTTGTTATATTTGTAAATATTAGCTCATTTGGAATTTGATGCCTGCAACATGTTTCAAAAAAGCTGGCACAAGTAGCAAAAACGACTGAGAAAGTTGAAGAATGCTCATCAAACACTTATTTGGAACATCCCACAGGTGAACAGGCTAATTGGGAACAGGTGGGTGCCATGATTGGATATAAAAGCAGCTTCCATGAAATGCTCAGTCATTCACAAACAAGGATGGGGCGAGGGTCACCACTTTGTGAACAAATGCTAGAGCAAAACCTGCTTATTTCAGCAAAACAATGCCAATCCACGTGTTACAACATTGTGGCTTCATGGTAAAAATAGTGCGGGTACTAGACTGGCCTGCCTGTAGTCCAGACCTGTCTCCCGTTGAAAATGTGTGGCGCAATATGAAGCCTAAAATACCACAACGGAGACTTTTGAACAACTTAAGCTGCACATCAAGCAAGAATGGGAAAGGATTTCACCTTAAAAGCTTAAAAAATGGTTTCCTCAGTTCCCAAACGTTTACTGAGTGTTGTTAAAAGGAAAGGCCATGTAACACAGTGGTAAAAATACCCCTGTGCCAACTTTTTTGCAATGTGTTGCTGCCATTAAATTTTAAGTTAATAATAAAAAAAAAAAAAGAAATATGTTTCTCAGTTTAAACATTAAATATCTTGTCTTTGCAACATATTTAATTAAATATAAGTTGAAAATGATTTGCAACTCTTTATATTCTGTTTTTATTTACAAATTACACAACGTGCCAACTTCATTGGTTTTGGGTTTTATACATGTATGTTTGATATTTGTGTGTTTATATATATATATATATATATATTTATATATATTAATATAATATAGTAATAGGCACATTCATAAAATGTAATTACTTATGTTGCTAAATTTTAGGCATACAGCGGCATTTAATTTCAGAGACTAATTACAACATTCACTTTCCCTTCAACAACAATATTACTACTCATAGCAGACTTCCTGAGAGACAACAAACACTACTTTGGGACAAACCTTATATTTTTTAGCCTGAAGATAAGGAGGATGAGCTACAAGTTGTAGAAACTATATTCTAAACAAATCCAATTTAAGTGAATCACAAAGCATCATGTCGCAGTATTGCCAGTCACGAAATGCAAACTACGAACATAAAAAACAAAAAACAATCACCTACTGTACAATGTCTGCTCCCCCCAGGATGCTGACTGATGGAATGTTCTTATCTTCCCATTTAGATGGAGAACTAATCATAATCCTCGCAAGTTAAAAACAAAGGTGGCGTACACGAGCGTCTTTTCATGTCTTTCTCGCCAAGTAAGTTGGATGTCAATGTTGACCAACTTCTCGGTTTATGGCCACATGATTTATAACTTAGAATTTACTCTCAACAACATGGAGGCGATCCAGGAGCTCACCGACCTAATTGCTTGTATTCCGTCACGTATAGGAAGTGAAAAACAGTGGTGGTCAACCAAGCCAAGATGTCTGTTGTACAGCAAGCAGCGGCGCACAAACTCTGAGTATGCAAGGGGCCTAGAACGTCCTGCAATAATCCAATATGAGCAAAAAAATCTAACTATGCTTTTGAATAAAACCCTATACTTAATCAAAAAAAGATTTGTCGACTGATATCAAGGTTTGTCCGTCGGTGGAGATCCCAGACATATCGAACTAGCTTGCGCTCCAGACATCATTCTACACGATAAAACAGAGACTTGGAAAAGCATGGAGGTCTACAGCTTTTTTGTTTTTGGTTGGGTCCAAAAAAGTGGTATAAAGACTCTCCAGCATAAATGTGCATCATTTTTGCTCGGGTAAGGTTACATTTCATGATTAAACTTTGCACTTTTGTTGCCTTATTTGTTGCACGCGCCGTTTACAAGTATGCATGTTTTTCCCCGTCTTTATCAAAATATAACAATAGATCTCATCGTTGTGTATGTGCTGAAAGCTTCATTTATGATTGCTGGCTTCGGTAAAAGCTCAACTACTTTAGGTTATGCTCACGTTTGCGTTCTTTATTTAAACTCGCTGAGCGGGTGCTTCACGAAACACCCGTAGAAAAAGTGTGTTCTGAGAAATACAAATAATATCAAGATAATACTTAAATGTATTTACATACTTAAATATATTATCAAACAAATATATTAAATGTATATCAAACAAATCTTGAACAGCGCTCATAATAAAGTGAAGTGAATTATATTTATATAACACTTTTCTATAGTGACTCAAAGCGCTTTACATTGTAAAACCCAATATCTAAATTACATTTAAACCAGTGTGGGTGGCTCTGGGAGCAGGTGGGTAAAGTGTCTTGCCCAAGGACACAACGGCAGTGACTAAGATGGCGGAAGCGGGGATTGAACCTGGAACCCTCAAGTTGCTGGCACGGCTACTCTACCAACAGAGCTATACTGCCCCAAAATAATTACAATATCTCTCATACTTTGTTAAAATTTAGGTCACAACATTTAGATAGAGCATTGTTGGTAGTTTTTGGATGTTTTATAGTGGGCTTAATGAGCACAATAGAGTACTCCCATTCCCTACATTGTTAGCACCTCATGTTTGCAGTATTAAACAAGAATGCGTAAAAATAAAAATAAAAAAGAGTATGTGTTTTTGTTTTGTGAATGATCGGCAAAATTCCAATAAAAGTGCAGTTCCCCTTTAACGAGTGACAAAGATAGCTCTTTATGAATCTTGCACCAACTTGCTCTGATTGTTGTTGTCACATCAGCCTTGCAGGTTAAAATCTTGTCATGGTCCATTTTCTTCTCTTTCAACCATAGATTTTCAATAGGATTGAGATCTGGGCCTTTTGCAGGCCATGGCATTGACCTTATGTCGTTCCTTTCTTCAAGAAAAGTTGTTCCTGTTTTTAGTTTTATTTTTTTTATGGCAGGATGCATTATCATCTTGAAAAATGACATCATCATCCCTGAACATCCTTTCAATTAATGGAATAAGAAAATGTCACTAGGGCTTCACAGTGGCAGAGGGGTTAGTGCGTCTGCCTCACAATACGAAGGTCCCGCAGTCCTGGGTTCAATCCCAGGCTTGGGATCTTTGCATGTTCTCCCCGTGAATGCGTGGGTTCCCTCCGGGTACTCTGGCTTCCTCCCACCTCCAAAGACATGCACCTGGGGATAGGTTGATTGGCAACACTAAATTGGCCCTAGTGTGTGAATGTGACTGTGAATGTTGTCTGTCTATCTGTGTTGGCCCTGCGATGAGGTGGCGACTTGTCCAGGGTGTACACCGCCTTCCGCTCGATTGAAGCTGAGATAGTCGCCAGCGCCCCCCGCGACCCCAAAAAGGGAATAAGCGGTAGAAAATGGATGGATGGATGGAAAATGTCACTGTAAACTTGCGCATTTGCAGCTGTGTCCCCAGTGCCATTATTTGACATGCAGCCCCATATCATCAATGTGAAATAATGTTTTATGTATGTATACATAGATACATCTGTCATCTCTATCTTTTTTTTTTAAATTTATTTTATATTTATTTATTTATTTTATTTATTTTTTTAAATTTATACTACCATATTGTATATGCACCTTAGGAGGAGCTGCTCCAATTTCGTTGTTCTTTGAACCTGTTCATTGCAATAATAAATAAAATAAATGATAAATGGGTTGTACTTGTATAGCGCTTTTCTACCTTTCAAGGTACTCAAAGCGCTTTGACACTACTTCCACATTTACCCTTTCACACACACATTCACAGACTGATGGAGGGAGCTGCCATGCAAGGTGCCAACCAGCACCCATCAGGAGCAAGGGTGAAGTGTCTTGCTCAGGACACAACGGACGTGACAAGGATGGTACTAGGTGGGATTTGAACCAGGGACCCTCGGGCTGCACACGGCCACTCTCCCACTGCGCCACGCCGTCCGACAATAAAACTCTATTCTATTCTATTCTTCTATTCTACTTTGGAAATGTGCATGTTTTCGTCATGCATTCATCTTCATAAAATTCATTGGGACAACACCAAACAAAAATTCCAGCATCATCACCTTGCCCAATGCAGGTTAGCGATTCAACACTGAATATTGTCCAGTATGTAACGGAGGCCAGCTAGTGTGGCTGGGCCATGTGTGCGTTGGTAAACCTCACTCCCTGACAATCTCAAGAGCAGCGCTGGTTACCGGGTTGATAGCCAGGGCTTTTAGGTAGGTAGCTCGCACACTCGTCTCTCTTGCCGGGCGACACAAATTTGAGTCCCGGGGAGAACAGAAAAGGAGAGAATTAACCAGGCGGGTGACACACAGTCCACGATTGCTTTTTCTTATCCTTATTTTTTATGTTAGGTGTTAATGACAGCTTTAGTTTGTTTTTTTGGGATTTAGATCTTATTTCCTTAATAAACTTTCTTACATTCTGGCCAAAGACCCATTGGTTCATTTGTTTTGCTGTGCATTTTCTGCTTTCAAGACTTTTTATTTATTTAATTTTTTTATTTTTTCCCAAGATGGCGCTGCTGTAGTGGCTGCTGTTGGCAGGAGCTCTGTGCTCTTGTGTCATCCTTTTGTGTTTCCCTCTTGTTTTCATGTGTTATTATATTTTTTTGCCTTTTGGTCCGGGACCCTTTGGGACTGTGTGACAAGGGGTGGCACTTTTGTGACCTCTGCGGTGCTTTTTTGTGGACTTCTGGATCTGCCTCCCGGGAGCCTTTTGGCCATGGAGACCAGCTGCTGGGTCTCTGCCACACGGGAGTTGGTTTGGAGGGACTGGAGGAGATGCGGATGAGGGGACAGGGCTGCGGAGCTAGCACTGAGCGCTGGGACGGAGAGGCTTCGCAGTGTCTTGGCTGGGTGAGCAGGTGTCGGACACCTCAGTCACCTTGGACGTATCCTCGCTCATCCATGCGGACTGGACACTGGCCGAGAGTGGAGTCGGCTGTCTTGGTTGCTTTGTTGGGTCTGCTCCTGTCTCTGGCCATGCTCCCTCCATTCCAGCGGACGATGGCGTGGAACACCGCGGAGGCCACCACAGTGGATATGTTTCTTTTACTTTTTATTCATAGCTGTATGTAGAAGTGTCTGGTTGTATCTGCTGCTTTAATGTCTTTAATGTCCTCTGTGTTCTTTGATGTTTGATGTTTCCCTCTTACACACATGGAAGAGGGCTGTGTACTATGGCTATGAGTTGTTTTTTTCCCCTTGGCCTCAGTCTGCACCCCCTCTCCGGGGCCCAGGCTAAGACCGATTTTTTAATTTTATTTTAATCTTCTATTTTTTTCTCCTTTTCCCCCCACCTTGTTTCCCTGTATCTCATCTTTTTTGTAAGGGGCGCTGGAAGCCGGCAGACCCGTCAGCGATCCTGTTCTGTCTCCCTGTAATGTTTGTCTGATCTTGAATGGGATTGTGCTGAAAACTGTAATTTTCCTGAAGGAACTCTCCTGACGGAATAGATAAAGTACTATCTAATCTAATATTGCTTTAGGTTTTCTGTCTGGTGGCTTTGATGTTTACCTTGATCTACCAGAATGCTTGCCTTTTAAAATTTTACCATGTTGTTTGTACTTGGTCCAGATTTTAGACATGGCTAACTCTGAACAATCAACATCTTTTGCAACATTGCGTGGTAAATGACCTTCTTGAAGAAGTGTTTGATAATCTACTCGCTTGTTTCAAATGACATCTCTCATGCTGAGATAGGCTCCAGCGACTCCCCGCGACCATGAAAGGGACAATCAGTAGAAATTGGATGGATGGATGGATGGATGGATGTTGAATCCATGATTCATGTCAATCCACCTGGTGCAACAGCTCTCCGAGGTGTGAGCAATTATTTTTAATTGAAGAATAATGAACAGAATTAAGCTGATGCCGGTGTTCGCTTTAGAAATTAAAATGTACAGAGTGATTCCATCATTCTTTTTACTGCTTGATCTAAAAATGAAACTTGGTGACCACTATAATTTGTCTTTGATTTTTTTCCCCCACGCCCGCCAGAAACTTGCCACTTGACAAATTGTTTTGTTTCATGTCTGTTATTTGCTTATTTTCTTTTCTATAAACCTAAACAGCTGAATGAACATCCTCCAAGTCAGGTGAATCCAAAATTGCCAAGGTTTGTATATTCAAGTTTACTTTCTATGGTGTTAAGCGGCGAGTATGCACGTCAAGCTTCTTTTCTGCTCCGTCAGCCTTGACATTTCCCTCTCAGACGGCTGTGCTGGTGTGCGGGTGCTAGATTCCTCAGGTGTGCACTGACAGCCTCCACCGTTGCACCACAAAGCACCATTCAGCCCAGTTTACAGGTACACACAATTGATGAAAATTGCACCGATTCTTGCTACATAATCTCATAAGGGCACACATGATGACGTTATAATTTGATATGATTTATGAATTATATTCCATTGACAAATCAGTCTTTTTATGTGCAGGTTTTCTGACAGGAAAAACTGAAAAACTACTACTTACACTTAAAGTACACGACTTTTACTAAAAACTATGTAAACCCAACTATTTTAAATTTTTGGAAGTTTTACCACATTTTGCCAGCTGTTGACTTTGCAACTAGGCTCTGCTAGTCCTACGTCGCAAGAGAAAAAAAGCACAGGAAGATTTGACAGGAACATGACTGAATAAATATTCATGCTACCAAAAAACTCTTAAAATATTCAAATATTTTACAGGTGTACTTCTATATTGGAGGCGGATAAGAGTGGATTGGAGTTGAGACGTCTGTACTGTATATTTAGACTAATAAGAATCTGCTATTGGAAAAGTTCATTTACAATTTGCACTTAAATATTTTGAGCTCGCAGGCGCTTCTATATACTGTAGATTAATCACATATTTTGCATATTTTTCTGTCTAGATCAGCCGCCTCAATCAATCAATATAACTATTTGCTATAGCAAGCTGCAACACAAAGTGCTGTATACCAATAAAAATGTATCTATGAAAAGTTTCATATATATATATACATATTTGTATATTTTCAAATATATAAAAATAAAACTAATTATTAATTAAATAAAAATTCAAAGTAATAACAGTAATAATTGCAATTAATTAAAAAAAAGAACAGAATAAATTGTAAGAACCTTCAGATTAGTTCTGTTGCTCCACATTGCAGAAAAAAGACAGAGAGTCAGCTGGAGTAGAGTCACACCCATATTGATAATATAAAAAACAAATTATAAATATGTCAAAAACATTATCAAAATATTTTTTTTAACTTTGACTAAAAACTATACAAACTTAAAACTATAATATATAATTAAATATAATATTTTACCACATGTTGCCAGCTGTTGACTTTGCAACTAGGCTTTGCTGAGAGTCAACGGCAGCATTAATCAATACATTTTCATGCTACCAAAAAATTATTACTCCCATATTTACACAGATGTACTTTTAAGGCACAGGCATGTAACAATACCTATTTACTAGGCTGTTTCTTGCAAGGCAGAAGTATCTATTTTTATTTAAGTCAGCTGCCTCCTTTGCACACCGCTCCACTGCCCCACTTTACAGAAACAAATCTCAGAGAGTGGATATAAGCATCGACATATGTAGTATATATTTACACTACTATATATAAAAAAATCCAAAATGTAATGGAAAAGTTAATTTGCAATTTGCATGTTAGTAGTTCTAGCTAGCAGGTGCTTCTACATAAATACCCTGAATTAATATATATTTTGCAGGTTGTTTTTTTGTGCAGTTTCCAATAATTTTTACAACTCTTATTTTTTGTATTAGAGTGATTGGAGCACATACTTGTTTGTCACAAAAAAATCATGGAGTTTGGTTCTTTTATGAATTTATTATAGGTCTACTGAAAATGTGATCAAATCTGCTGGGTCAAAAGTATACATACAGCAATGTTAATATTTGGTTACATGTTCCTTTCACTGCAATAAGGAGCTTTTGGTAGCCATCCACAAGCTTCTGGCAAGCTTCTGGTAGAATTTTTGACCACTCCTCTTGACAAAATTTGTGCAGAATCAGAATAGTTTCTATTGCCATTGTAAGAGAACGGCTTCACAAAGTAGGATTTTTTTCTTGGTGCAATCGTGCAACATAAAACACATAATACGGAATAGGTAGCACAACAACAACTAAGCTTTTAGTTTGTTATGAAAATTGACAAAAAAAAACAGTGGATTGGACCAACAATCACAATATTTATTAATAGGACTTAACATGTTGTTAGTTTATTGGCACAACCGGGTCTTCATAGTTATATTTAGGCATAGCAACCACAAAAGAATACAAACTATTTCGATCTCTTGTCCTTTTCTTACGTTGAGTTCTGCTCTCAAACACTACTAATGAAGTAGAGAATAAACATGATTACATCACTTCAAATGTTCAAACAAACCTTTTACAAAGCAATCACCGCAGACACCAGCATGGTCCGATTGTTTTCCACAAGATGATTAAAGTGATATTTTTAAGAGCCGTTTCCTTCGACGCACTTCCATTTTTTTAATTACCTTTATGAACCACTTCTTTTGGGACTACACGAAAGATCTATTTGAACGACTGGAACACCCAAGAACAGAACATCAGTACGACATTTTCTGCTCAAACTCTACACTCATTCACTTGTTTTTAGATAAATAGACGGGTAAATAGATAGATAGTACTTTATTGATTCCTTCAGGAGAGTTCCCTCAGGAAAATTTAAATTCCAGCAGCAGTGTACAGAGTTGAGATATCATTTAAAAAAGAATAAATAATGGGGATATATATTATTGTTTTGCATCCCCAAGTCAATTAGTCCTGCACTTGGGATGAAGCAGTCTAGCACTGAACAGGCTCCTCTGGCTACTGATAACAGTATGCAGAGGGTGACTGGCATCATCCAGGATGCTCACTAGTTTTTCCACTGTCCTCTTCTCCGTCACCGTCACCAGTGAGTCCGGTTTTATTCCGATTGGAGAGCCGGCCCGCCTGATCAGTTTCTCCAGTCTGGAGCTGTCCTTCTTAGATGTACTGACCCCCACCACACTACGATATAGAACAGAACACTGGTAGTACATCCACAAGAGTTTTTTTGCAAATGTTGAAGGAGCGCAGCGTACTCAGGAAGTACAGCCTACTCTGTCCTTTCCCTTTATATGTGGTAATATAATTTAATGCTACAGTCAAGGTGATTGACCATCATGTACAAACCCCGTTTCCGTATGAGTTGGGAAATTGTGTTTAATGTAAATCTAAACGGAATTAAATGATTTGCAAATCATTTTCAACCCATATTCAGTTGAAAATGCTACAAAGACAACATATTTGATGTTCAAACTGATAATTTTTTTTTTTGATGTTGCAAATAATCATTAACTTTAGAATTTGATGCCAGCAACACGTGACAAAGAAGTTGGGAAAGGTGGCAATAAATACTGATAAAGTTGAGGAATGCTCATCAAACACTTCCCACAGGTGTGCAGGCTAATTGGGAACAGGTGGGTACCATGATTGGGTATAAAAGCACCTTCCATGAAATGCTAAGTAATTCACAAACAAGGATGGGGTGAGGGTTCACAACTTTGTAAGCAAATTGTCGAACAGTTTTAGAACATTTCTCAACGAGCTATTCCAAGGAATTTAGTGATTTACCATCTACGGTCCGTAAAATCATCAAAAAGTTCAAAGAATCTGGAGAAATCACTGCAGGTAAGCGATGATATTACGGACTTTTGATCCTTTGGACGGTACTGCATCAAAAACCGACATCAGTGTGTAACGGATATCACCACACAGGCTCAGGAACACTTCATAAAACCACTGTCAGTAACTACAGTTGGTCGCTACATCTGTAAGTGCAAGTTAAAACTCTACTATGCAAAAGCCAAACCCATTTATAAACAATAACCTGAAATGCCGCCGGCTTGGCTGGGCCCGAGCTCACCTAAGATATACTGATGCAAAGTGGAAAGATGTTCTGTGGTCTGACGAGCCCACATTTCAAATTATATTTGGAAACAGAGGACGTGGTGTCCTTCAGAACAAAGACAAAAATAACCATTCGGATTGTTATAGGCGCAAAGTTCAACAGCCAGCATCTGTGATGGTATGGGGGTGTATTAGTGGCCAAGGCATGGGTAACTTACACATCTGTGAAGGCACCATTAAAGCTGAAAGGTCCATACAGGTTTTGGAGCAACATATGTTGTAATCTAAGCAACATTATCATGGACGCCCCCGCTTATTTCAGCAAGACAAGTGTTACAACAGTGTGGCTTTGTAAAAAAAGAGTGCGGGTACTTTCCTGGCCCGCCTGCAGTCCAGACCTGTCTCCCATCGAAAATGTGTGGCACATTATGAAGCGTAAAATACGACAGCGGAGACCTCGGACTGTTGAACGACTGAAGCTCTACATAAAACAAGAATGGGAAAGAATTCCACTTTCAAACTTCAACAATTAATTTCCTCTGTTCCCAAACTTTTATTGAGTGTTGTTAGAAGAAAAGGTGATGTAACACAGTGGTGAACATGCCCTTTCCCAACTATTTTGGCACAGCAGCCATGAAATTCTAAGTTAATTGTTTGCAAAAAAAAAAATAAAGTTTATGAGTTTAACATCAAATATCAATCAATGTTTACTTATATAGCCCTAAATCACTAGTGTCTCAAAGGGCTGCACAAACCACAACACAAACCACTACGACATCCTCGGTAGGCCCACATAAGGGCAAGGAAAACCCACACCCAGTGGGACGTCGGCGACAATGATGACCCAGTGGGACGTCGGTGATAATGATGACTATGAGAACCTTGGAGAGGAGGAAAGCAATGGATGTCGAGCGGGTCCAACATGATACCGCGAAAGTCCAATCCACAATGGATCCACACAGTCGCGAGAGTCCAGTCCAAAGCGGATCCGACCCAACAGCGAGAGTCCCGTTCACAGCGGAGCCAGCAGGAAAACATCCCAAGCGGAGGCGGATCAGCAGCGCAAAGATGTCCCCAGCCGATACACAGGCAAGCAGTACATGGCCACCGGATCGGACCGGTCCCCCTCCACAAGGGAGAGTGGGACATAGGAGAAAAAATATCTTGTCTTTGTAGTGCATTCAACGGAATATGGTTTGAAAAGGATTTGCAAATCATTGTATTCCGTTTCTATTTATATCTAACACAATTTCCCAACTCATATGGAAACGGGGTTTGTAAATTAAGCCGTAAAGACCAAAAGTGGATGTGACGTCATATGCAACCCAGCAATATATATAAATATATATATATATATATATATATATATATATATATATTTATATATATATATATATATATATATATATATATATATATATATATATATGTACTGTATATGTATGTATATATGTGCATATGTATATGTGTGTATATGTAATATATGTGTGTATGTATGTATAAATGTGTGTGTATATATCAATCAATCAATCAATGTTATGTGTGTATATGTGTATGTATGCGTACAGTATTTATAGATATGTACAACATATACATTTTAAATATATGAAAATAAAATATGAATACATTTGAACTTAAAAGTTAATAATAGTAGAAATAATAGCAATAGATAAATTGAAAATAACACAATAAAATGTAAGAACCTTCAGTACAGTTCATGCTGTTCATTTGCTCCACATTGCAGAACAAAGGACAGAGAGAGTTGACAGGAGCAGAGTCACACCCATATTCATAATTGAAAAACCAAACTATAAATATGTCAACAACTTTATCCACATATTTAACATTTTGCAATAAATCTACAAGCTTTTTAAGTGCCATCTGATGTATTTGGGGTGGTACTACTGTATATACTCCACTTTTATATTGCAAAGCTTTTTTGTTGCAAGTATCAGGCAATAAAATCAAAGCTGTTGTAAGTGCATGCTTCAACATGTTGTAGTTTTCCTTGCAGGATAAATGTACGTTATAAAAAATACCCCACTCAGAACAGCTCCAGAACTTCACGCCACACACACACACACACACACACACCCACACACACACAATCCCTCTCCACTCCTCATCTGCACCGTGGCTTGACAAGCATGCGCCATGTCCATCCCTAAGGGGGCAGTTCGGAGTTTTGTTCCTTGACTTTCAACTCCTTTCTTCTCTCCCGGACCCGTCGAGTGGGTTAGACACATCAAGAAGCGGCTCCCTCCAGAAGCTGCAGAGCGCTGCAACCAGAGAATCTTTTTGCCCCAAGAGGATCAGTCTCACTGCAGCAAAGAGACAAGTGAACACTTTTCAACAAGATGCTGCTTCAAAGAGTCAGGTAGGCTTTTTTTGGCTATTTTCATTGTTATAATGATTGTGCAGTCTCTGACACTTACTCTAATCATCCAACTTTGCACATGCCGTATTTGGTGGATTTCTTTTCTTGCTTGTAATATTGAGGAACTTTCTCCACTCTTGTGCTTTGCATATTACTTTTCATTAATTTCTGTATGAAAAAGGAGACATTTTTCTTTTAAATTTGTCATTGTAATTAACAGCAAATTGCTCATGAGAAATTGCATCACTTTATCATTCACAGGATTTTACTGTAAGATATAATGGTACTGTGTTTTTACAGTCATTTGTAATGTTGCGGTGAATTTTGATTACCGCTTCTTACTGTGAAAAAAACTCTTAAATGCTGTGAAATCATGGTCATTGTTTGCAGTATGTCCAAAGCGCAGCCATTGAGTGGGCTCTGTGACCTCTGCTAATGGCCATGCAGGTGCAAATACAGCACGTACGGAAAGTATTAAGACCCCTTTAAATTTTTCACTCTTTGTTTCGATGCAGCCATTTGCTAAAATCAAAAAAGTTCATTTCGTTTATCGTTAAAGTACACTTAGATCCCAATCTTGACAGAAAAAAACAGTAATGTATCATTTTTTGCAAATTAATCCAAAATAAACTAAATAAATCACATATACATGAATAGTCAGACCCTTCGCTCAATACTTTGTTGATGCATCTTTGGCAGCAATTACAGTCTCAAGCTCGGCACACCTATCTTCGGGCAGTTTTGCCCATTCTTCTTTGCAGCACCTTTCAAGTGCCATCAGATTGGATGGAAAGTGTTGGTTTTAGTCCAGGATGTCTCTGTACATTGCTACATTCATCTTTTCCACCATCCTGACTAGTCTCTCAGTTCCTGCCGCCGAAAAACAACCCCGCAGCATGATGCTGCCACCACCATACTTCACTATCGGGATGGTAATGTGCATGGTGATGAGCCATTCTTGGTTTCTCGTGGTCTGAGAGTCAAACATTTTGTTAAACTTTTTACTAAAAGATGGCTTCCGTCTGGCCACTCTACCATACAGGCATGATTGGTGGATTGCTGCCGAGATGGTTTTCCTCTCTCCACAGAGCACTGCTTTATAGCTCTGACAGAGTGACCATCGGGTTCTTGGTCACCTTCCTGAATAGAGTAAGATGAATGCAGCAATGTACAGAGACATCCTGGATGAAAACCAACACTTCCCATCCAATTTGATGGAGCTTGAGAGGTGTTGCTAAGGGCAATGGGCAAAACTGCCCAAAGATAGGTGTGTCAAGCTTGTGGCATCGTATTTAAAATATACTTTGTTGCTGCCAAAGGTGCATCAACAAAGTATTGAGCAAAGGGTCTGAGTATGTATGCTTGTGGGTTCTTCCGAGGATGTCGTAGTCGTAATGGTTTGTACAGTCCTCTGAGACATTTGTGATTTAGGGCTTTATAAATAAACATTGATTGATTGATTGATTGATTCGTACTTATGTACATTTGATTTTGAGTTTTTTATTTTTAATAAAATTGCAAAAAAATATACATTCCGGTTTTTTTTCTGTCAAGAAGGGGTGCTGAGTGTACATTAATGAAAAATAAAAATAACTTTTTTGATTTTAGCAAATGGCTTCAATGATACAAAAAGAGAAAAAATTATGTACCCATTGTAAGAAGATGGTGGAGTGGACCACTTTTAAAGCCCCACTGGTGGCCTCAGGTCCGATGTTACGTCAGTGAAGCAAAACAGAAACTGAAAGCATGAATTATGGTTTGTCATGCTTGAATTAGTTTGGATCTTGTACACTTTATATACCCTTTGAGGAGATTTTATTTTAATTAGCTTCAAGTCCAAAGAGGACATAAAAGTCCTTAAGTTTTTTATGGGGGTAAAAACATTTTTGGATTCTGTTTTGTCTTTTCTATTTTATTTTTTTGCTGTGTAAACTTCAGTCAAAAATAAAAATATCAAACATGTAATGTTTATTAAATGATAATTTTTAGACCTTTTAATCAGATAATGTCACAGGTTTATTACATTTATAAAGTAACTGTAATAATGTTATACAAATGTGCTAATTGACAACTGTGATATCATTTGATAAAAAGTCCTTCAAAGGGTTTAAAAAAAAACATTGAGTCATTTTGTTTGTGGATTGAGAGATTTGAGCAAAAGGATGTAGAAAAATATCCAAAATGTTTAATGCTCTTCGAAAAAAATTATTATTTTTTTTTAGGCTTTGGGGTTTTGTCGTGTAACTGCCAGTGTATAGTACACCTCTAAACGTTAAAATTTAACATTTAAAATCACTCATAGGAAAAATCATTCAGAATATAGTAAAACAACAAAACCATCCATCCATCTTCTGGAAGATGGAGACAACAAAACTGATGGGTAAAAATATAGTAAAAATGTATTAAAAGGAGAAAAAAAGTCAGCCCAAAACAACAAAAAAAAGATAATTTAATATTGCAAAGTGGTTTTATGAAGCATAATTATCTTTTTAAAAAAAAAAAAAAAAAATATATATATATATATATATATATATATATATATATATATATAAAAGGAAATGTTAAACGAAAAGATATTGTATAATTTTGTAAAATCATTGCAATAAATAGTAATAATAAATAATTTCAATAGCTCGAAGACCTCTATGAAAAATACAGTCGAAGGACCCAGATTTCGGACATGGGTCACCAGGGCTCCCCTCTGGAGCCAGGCCCGGTGGTGGGGCACGATGGTGAGCAGCTGGTGGCCCCGGCCGGGCACAGCCCATAGGGACATCGTGGGTCCCCCCTTTAATGGGCTCACCACCCATAGCAGGGGCCATAGAGGTTGAGTGCAATGTGAGCTGGGCGGGAGCCGATCGCAGGGCACTTGGCGGTCCGATCCTCGGTAGTCAGAAAAAATATCGTGAGTGTAGCCTAATGTGTTTTACTGAGACGTGGCTGCACGACGATGTTCCGGATAGTAACGTCTCTATAAACGGGTTCGAAATGGTGCACGCTGACCAGGACCGAACCAACGGCAAGCGGACAGGAGGGGGGCTTGCTTTGTCTATTAATAAGAAATATTGTCATCCCGGTCATATTACAATAAAAGAGCGCCACTGTGACCCGAATATAGAGATGTTAGCTGTAGGACTCAGACCATGTTATTTGCCCAGGGAGATTCCGCATGTTATTATGATGGCAGTATACATCCCCCCTCTGCTAACGCTGCAGCCGCCAGTGACGTCATCCACAGCTTCATAGCCAGACTACAAACCCAGCACCCGAAAGCTCTCATCCTCATCTCGATTATAACCATGTTACCATGGACAATTCACTAGCCAACTTCACTCAGTATGTCAGCTGCCACACCAGAGGAAATAAGATCCTGGACCTGCTGTACGCAAACATCAAGGATGCGTATAGCTCCATAGCACTCCCAGAGCTGGGCCGGTCAGACCACAACCTTGTTTACCTCAACCCCTGTTATGTGCCTCTCGTCAAAAGACTGCCTGTGACCAAAAAAAAAACTGTGAGAAGTTGGTCAGAAGGGGTCCAAGAGACACTACAAGGCTGTTTTGAGGTAACTGACTGGCAGGTGCTCGTGGAGCCTCATGGTGAGGACATTGACGGGCTCACAGAGTGCATCACAGACTATATCAACTTCTGTGTTGACTCAAATGTCCCATCAAAGACGGTCACCTGCTACCCAAACAACAAGCCGGTGGTGACCAAAGACATCAAAGCCATACTGAATGAGAAGAAGAGGGCATTCAATGTTGGTAACAGGGAGGAGGTGAAAAGAGTTCAGGTGCTGCTGTAGACCAAACTCAGGGAGGCCAAGGAGAACTACAGGAGTAAGCTGGAAGGGAAACTGAAGGATAACAACATGAAGGCGGTCTGGACAAGTATACAGACCATCACCGGCCTCAAACCAACGGGGGGTCGTGGAATGGACGGAGACAAAGAGAGGGCCAATGAGGTAAACCAGTTCTTTAACAGGTTTGACATGCCAGCCGGACCCCGACAACTTCAGCAAACTAATCCATCCCTGCCTCACAGCCCCACAACACCAATGACTACCTACCCCCACTTAACACCTCACCCTCAGAATGATCCGCCCTCCCCCAACCACCTGAGACCCCCCCAGTGTGTCTGTCTGCAGAACAGGTAGATGCACAGCTAAATAATTTACACACAGGCAAGGCCGCGGGTCCTGACGGTGTGAGCCCCAGGGTGCTCAAAGCCTGCACCCCAGAGCTGTGTGGTGTGCTCCAGCACATTTTCAACATGAGCCTTAGGCTGCAGAAAGTCCCCACACAGCGGAAAACCTCATGCGTGGTCCCCATCCCCAAGTGCATCCGACCCAAGACGTCAAAGGACTACGGGCCGGTGGCTCTAACCTCCCATGTCATGAAGACCATGGAGAGGTTGGTCCTGGAACAACTACGCGCTACAGTCAAGCCCCACCGGGACCCACTCTAATTCGCCTACCAGCCACGCCTGGGAGTGGAGGACGCAGCCATCTACCTGCTGAACCGAGCCCACACCCACCTGGACAAGCCTGCGAGCAGTGGTGTGAGGGTCATGTTTTTTTACTTCTCCAGTGCTTTCGATACTATACGGGCTACTGGGTGTGAAGTTGGAGAAGATGTAGGTGGAGGCCCCCTTGGTGTCCTGGGTTTTAGATTACCTGACTGACAGACCACAGTACGTTCGACTGCAGGACTGTGTGTCCGACAGGCTGGTCAGCAAAACCAGGGCTCCGCAGGGTACAGTCCTCTCCCCCTTCCTCTTCACCATTTACACCACCGATTTCCACTATCAGTCAGAGTCCTGCCACCTTCAGAAGTTTTCTGATGACTCTGCGATAGTGGGGTGTATTGAGGATGGTGATAATGAGGAATACAGGTGGAGGACTTTGTCACATGGTGTGGAAAGAACCACATCCAGCTCAATGTGACGAAGACCAAGGAGCTGGTTGTGGACCTGGGAAGGAGTAAGAGTACTCCAGTGACCCCTGTTTCCATCAGAGGGGTCGATGTGGACATGGTCGAGGATTATAAATACCTCGGAGTACACATCGACAACAAGCTGAATGGGTCAAAACACGCTGAGGCCCTCTACAAGAAGGGCCAGAGGCTAGGATCCTTCAACGTCTGTACAAAGATGTTGAAAATGTTCTACAAGTCGATGGTGGCGGGGGGCCTTCTTGTACGACGTGGCATGCTAGGGCAGCGGGCTGAGAGTGAGGGACACAAACAGACTGGAAAAGATGGTAGAGAAGGCCAGTAACGTAGTGGGAGTGTAGCTAGACTCTCTGGCGGTGGTGTCAGAGAGGAGAAGTCTAGCAAAACTCCTAGCCATTATGGACAACACCTCCCACCCACTACACTCGGACCTTGCAGAGAGAATGAGCACGTTCAGTGGAAGGCTCAGACTCTCAAAATGCAACACGGAACGATACAGGAGGTCCTTCATGCCGAAAGCCATCAGACTTTATAATGCATATGTTCCTTCTTGACTGCACTTAAATGTAGAATATACGTAGAATATATTTATATTATTCATATATTATATATTGGCTTCACAATACGAAGGTCCTGCAGTCCTGGGTTCAATCCCAGGCTCGGTATCTTTCTGTGTGGAGTTTGCATGTTCTCCCCGTGAATCCGTGTGTTCCCTCCGGGTACTCCGGCTTCCTCCCACCTCCAAAGACATGCACCTGGGCATAGGTTGATTGGCAACACTTAATTGGCCCTAGTGTGTGAATGTGAGTGTGAATGCTGTCTGTCTATCTGTGTTGGCCCTACGATGAGATGGCGACTTGTCCAGGGTGTACCCAGCCTTCTGCCCGATTGCAGCTGAGATAGGCACCAGCGCCCCCCGCGACCCCAAAAGGGAATAAGCGGTAGAAAATGGATGGATGGATATAATATTTTATATATATTATATTATTTATTATCTCCTTTGTGGAGGGGGTCCGGTCCGGTGGCCATGGATGAAGTACTGGTTGTCCAGAGTCAAGACCCAGAATGGACCGCTCGTCTGTGTATCGGCTGGGGACATCTCTGCGCTGCTGATCCGCCTCCGCTTGGGATGGTTTCCTGTTGGCTCCACTATGGACGGGACTCTCGCTACTGTGTTGGATCCACTTAGGACTGGATTCTTCCGGTTGTGTTGGATCCACTATGGATTCAACTTTCACAGTATCATGTTAGACCCGCTCGACATCCATTGCTTTCGGTCCCGTAAGAGGGGGGGTGCCCACATATGCGGTCCTCTCCAAGGTTTCTCATAGTCATCATTGTCACTGTCACCGACGTTGCACTGGGGTGAGTTTTCCTTGCCCTTATGTGGGCTCTACCAAGGATGTTGCTGTGGTTTGTGTTGTGGTTTGTGCAGCTCTTTGAGACACTGGTGATTTAGGGCTATATAAATAAACATTGATTGATTAAATGATTGATTATTATCATTGTTTATTGTGAGCTAACTGTGGTGCTGAATTTCCCCCAGGGATCAATAAAGTACTTTCTATTCTATTCTATTCTACTCTATTCTATACATAAGCTAGCTTTTGGGACGTGGAACGTCATCTCGCTTGGGTAGAAGGAGCTTGAGCTAATGCGCGATGTGGAGAACTTCTGGCTAGATATAGTCAGACTCACTTCAACGCACAGCAAGGGCACTGGAACCAGTTCTCTGGAGAGGGGCTGCACTCTCTTCAACTCTGGCGTTGCCAGCAGTTAGAGGCTGCGGTGGAAATTCTTGTTGCCCCCTGGCTCAAAGCCTGCATGTTGGAGTTCAACCCAGTGGATGAGGGGGTAGCTTCCCTCCGCCTTCCGGTGGGGGATGGATCGTGACTGTTGTGTGCGCTAATGCGCCAGGTGGCAGCTCAGGGTACCCACCCTTTTTGGATTCACTCGAGGGAATATTGGAGAACTTTCCTCCGGGTGATTACCTCGTTCTACTGGTGAAAATCAACGCTAATGTTGGCATCGACAGTGAAACCTGGAGAGGCGTGATTGGGAAGAATGGCCATCCGGATCTCAACCCGAGTGGTGGTTTGTTATTGGACATTTGTGCTCGTCACGGATTGTCCATGACGGACACCATGTTCAAACATAAGGTTGTCCATATGTGCACTTGGCACCAGGACACCCTAGGCCGCAGTTCCATGATCGACTTTGTAGTTGTGTCATCGGATTTGCGGTCTCAGGTTATGGACACTCGGGTGAAGAAAGGGCCGGAGATTTCTACCGATCACCACCTTGTGGTGAGTTGGCTGCGATGATGTGGCAGGATGCCGGACAGACCTGGCAGGCTCAAACGCATTGTGAGGGTCTGCTGGGAACGCCTGGCTGAGTCTCCTCTCAGAGAGAGTTTCAATTCCCGCCTCCGGAAGAACTTTGAACATGTCACGAGGGAGGCGCTGGACATTGAGTCTGAGTTGAGCATGTTCCGCACCTCTATAGTTGAGGCGACCGATTGGAGCTGTGGCCGCAAGGTAGTTGGTGCCTGTCGTGGCAGTAATCCTAGAACCCGCTGGTGGACACCAGCAGTAAGGGATCCTGTCAAGCTGAAGAAAGAGTCCAATCGGGTTCTTTTGGCTCATAATACTCCGGAGGCAGCAGACAGGTACCGACAGGCCAAGCAGTGTGCGGCTTCAGCGGTCGCAGAAGCAAAAACTCGGACATGGGAGGAGTTTGGGGAAGCCATGGAAAACGACTTTCAGATGGCTTTGGAGCAATTCTGGACCACCATCCGCCGCCTCAGGAAGGGGAAGCAGTGCAGTGTCAACACTGTGTATGGTGGCTATTGTTTTCTGCTGACCTCGACTGCGGATGTCGTGGATCGGTGGAGGGAATACGTCGAAGACTTCCTCAATCCTACCAACACGTCTTCCTATGAGGAAGCAGTGCCTGGGGAATCTGTGGTGGGCTCACCTATTTCTGGGGCTGAGGTTGTGGAGGTAGTTAAAAAGCTTCTCAGTGGCAAGACCCCGGGGGTGGATGAGATCCGCCCGGAGTTTCTTAAGGTTCTGGATACTGTGGGGCTGTCTTGGTTTACAAGAATCTGCAACATCGCGTGGACATCGGGGGGCGGTTCCTCTGGATTGGCAGACCAGTATGGTGGTTCCTCTCTTTAAGGAGGGGAACCGGAGTGTGTGTTCCAACTATCATTGGATCACACTCCTCAGCCTTCCCGGTAAGGTTTACTCAGGTGTACTGGAGAGGAGGCTACGGCGGATAGTCGAACCTCGGATTCAGGAGGAACAGTGTGGTTTTCATCCTGGTTTTGTATCTGTGGATATGTTCTATACTCTCGGCAGGGTCCTTGAGGGTGCATGGGAGTTTGCCCGGCCAGTCTACATTTGCTTTGTGAACTTGGAGAAGGCATTCGACCGTGTACTCGGGAAATCCTGTGGGGAGTGCTCAGAGAGTATGGGGTCACGGACTGTCTAATTGTGGCGGTCCGCTCCGTGTATGATCAGTATCAGAGCTTGGTCCGCATTGCCGGCAGTAAGTTGGGCGCGTTTCAAGTGAGGGTTGGACTCTGCCAAGGCTGCCCATTGTCACTAATTCTGTTCATAACTTTTATAAACAGAATTTCTTGGCACAGTCAGGGCGTTGAGAGTATCTGGTTTGGTGGCTGCAGGTTTAGGTCTCTGCTTTTTGCAGATGATGTGGTCCTAATGGCTTCATCTGGCCAAGATTTTCAGCTCTCACTGGATTGCTTCGTAGCCGAGTGTGAAGCGACTCGGATAGGAATCAGCACCTCCAAGTCCAAGTCGATGGTTCTCACCCGGAAAAGGGTGGAGTGCCATCTCCGGGTTGGGGAGGAGATCTTGCCCCAAGTTGAGGAGTTCAAGTACCTCAGAGTCTTGTTCACGAGTGAGGGAAGAGTGGATCGACAGTGTCGGTGTCTTCAGTAATGAGGACGCTGTATCGATTTGTTGTGGTGAAGAAGGAGCTGAGCCAGAAGGCAAAGCTCTCAATTTACCGGTTGATCTATGTTCCCATCCTCACCTATGGTCATGAACTTTGGGTTATGACCGAAAAGACAGGATCACGGGTACAAGCAGCCGAAATGAGTTTCCTCTGCGGGGTGGCGGGGCTCTCCCTTAGAGATAGGGTGAGAAGCTCTTTCATCCGAGAGGAGCCAGATGAGATGGTTCGGGCATCTGGTCAGGATGCCGCCCGAACGCCTCCCTAGGGAGGTGTTTCGGGCACGTCCGAAAACCCGGGTCACTTTAGGAAGACTATCTCTCCTGACTGGCCTGGGAACGCCTTGGGATCCCCCGGGAGGAGCTGGACAAGGTGGCTGAGGAGAGGAAAGTCTGGGCTTCCCTGCTTTGGCTGCTTCCCCCGCGACCCGACCTCAGATAAGCGGAAGAAGATGGATGGATGGATGCATTGCAATAAAGTAGTAAAAAAAGAAGTGAAGCTTAAAAATATTGAGTAAAAATATAATTATTTTCTAATATTATTATTTTATTATTAAATATACGTGTAGGCCTGTATATGGGTCAACTATCGCCTACTGAATGTATGGTATATTTTTTTATATTTGTATTATTCAATTCAAATGTAATTATATATATACATTATACATATTAACCATTATGTAAAATGCATTAATTGTATTTATATTAATATTTGATATGCATATGACAAAAACTAAATGTCATAAGGAGGTAAAAGTAATTTTTAATTGTCTATCTGATTCAGCTCAAGTGCTTTTTAACATTTGCCACACCCTCCACTGTCCATTTATTCGTTTTGGGGCACCTCCTTTCTTTAGAGGTACTCTAAGGACAACCTCGTGTGCTGAGAATTTATACTATTACATAACATTACTGCAGCGTGGGATTGGGTTATTTCAGGTGATAAACAGCTGTATAGTTGACCTTAATATTGGGTCCTGCAGCAGAATTGACTTCTAGCCTTAAAGTCTCAATTTTATTGTCCAAAGCTGTAATCAGTCTCCTCCTTCTGTATTTTGCTCTCTTTGGCAAAATACCACTGACAAGCTTGTGGTGCCCCAAAGCGAAACTGATGCAATGAAGACACCACAAGCCTTTCATAATATCTGTAAGCAGAGAAAGAGAGAGCGACTAAAGCCATTCTCTGTGTGGTTTCAAACCAAAAAAGAGCAAGTGAAAAGAAGAAGAGGGGACCAAAAAAAAGCAAGCAAGTTTGCCAGTGTCCGTCCTTTAATACCCCCCACCCCCCGGAGGCTTTCAAGCTTTTTGTACGGGGCAGCACAGTGCGCAGCTGTCCTCCTGGCCCGCTGCTCGCTTTCTTTCTGCTTTTCTTGTGGAGCATACTAATAGTGATAGCAGCTCACAGCCCACCCAGCTGGCCAGGAAACAAGACAGGAATTATTTGGTTTTCAAAGAAGTTCTTTCAGTCCCACACAAGTTATTTAGAGGAGTTGTGTTTGGGCCGTCTCAGAGAAGTCATCAGTGCTTGTAGCGAAGAGCCCACTGCTTATATATATATATATATATATATATATATATATATATATATATATATATATATATATATATATATATGTACAGTACAGGCCAGAAGTTTGGACACACCTTCTCATTCAATGGGTTTTCTTTATTTTCATGACTATTTACATTGTAGATTGTCACTGAAGGCATCATATTATGAATGAACACATGTGGAGTTATGTACTGAACATAAAAAGGTGAAATAACTGAAAACCAGTTTTATATTCTAGTTTCTTCCAAATAGAGACCCTTTACTATGATTACTGCTTTGCACACTCTTGGCATTCTTTTGATGAGCTTCAAGAGGCGGTCACCTGAAATAGTTTTGATGCCTTCAGTGCCAATAGTCATGAAAATAAAGAAAACGCATCGAAATGAGAAGGTGTGTCCAAAGTTTGACCTGTACTGTATGTGAAGATGATCAGTCTCTTGCAAGTGCAATGATTTATTACATACTTCAATAACGTTATTTTAAGCAAATATTTTAGTTTGGAAGTTATGTTTCTATTGTTGCTATGTTTTTCACAATTCATAGTGAGTCATCCACTGTCTTTGTCTCTCACACGCACACACACATAGAGAAGTTCATTATCCCGATTATCCCCAAAATGGAATCAGTTTGAAGTTGAGGCGACCCACTGTCTTTGTCTCTGTGGGTGGAGGCGGGACCACTAGCATACCTGTACACCCACAGACACACAGATTTTTAGCTTGTAACGTAAACGTAAGGTGACATAGTAAAATAGTTGTTGTTCCTTATCCCTTTTTGGACATTTCCTGAAAGTTTACTGAAAATCCCCCCATACCTTTGATGAATTTCGATGCATTAAAAACATTTATATTAACCCCATAACGCGATAGCCAACATTCACCAGGAGATGGCATCAGACAACATAGAATCACTCTATTACAGACGGCGTCGCCATGGCTGTAACTTCCTCGTTCTTCTGCTTTGTCTCCTTGTATGTGCAGTTTTTTATTCAAATCCGCAGATGTTTTTAACGTGATTGGGCAGGCAAGCTGTTTATATATTGGGAAAGCGGACGTGAAAACAGGCTGTCCCCACTCAGGTCCGTAAGGAGCTGGAGGGGGCGTGACCTTCAGCTCCGGCTGAATTTCGGGAGATTTTCGGGAGAAAAATTTCTTCCGGGAGGTTTTCGGGAGAGGCGCTGAATTTCGGGAGTCTCCTGGAAAATCCGGGAGGGTTGGCAAGTATGAGCTGCAGTTTCCATCTTAATGATCTGAAAAAATTATTTGGGAATATCCGGCGGGCCAGATTGAAAAGCTTAACAGGCCGCATGCGGCCCCGGGCCTTAATTTGCCCAGGTCTAGTGTAGTTCATCAGTGTGTAACATAATGAGGGTCATTGGTGTGCATTGGCAGCGTGCTGAGGGTTGCCTGAGGAGATTGTTAGCTGCCTGCTAGCTTAATAACAGGGCCAGACTGGTGCCATGGTTGGAGCCATGGCCGCCTGCCACTGGCCTGAGACGCTGTGTCATTTCGCTGCCGGAGGACGCGGATGGCTTGCGGTCTGGATTGAGGAGCCTCAGTTTTGAGACTTGCAGTTTGCTCTCAGCGTCTTGCTGAGGCTTGAGAGCAACTTTCTTAGCCCAGCAATTCATCAGGTAACTCAATTCGTTAAATGATGTCACATCGTGGTATCATTTCAAGTTCGATCAGCCAAGTACAGGCTGTGCAATAAATCAACCCTCTTTTCCTGACATGGAAGCATATTTATTTTAGCGCTTTGTGTTTTGGTGCTGGTCCAATCTTCCGGGCGAGTCGTTTCCCTCAGAAAGTTTGTCTTCTCTCTGTCACATTTTTTATTTTAGTATTTTTCAAGAATTGTACAAAACCCGTTTCCATATGAGTTGGGAAATTGTGTTAGATGTAAATATAAACGGAATACAATGATTTGCAAATCCTTTTCAACCCATATTCAGTTGAATATACTACAAAGAAAACATATTATATGTTCAAACTGATAAACGTTTTTTTTTGCAAATAATCATTAACTTTACAATTTGATGCCAGCAACACGTGACAAAGAAGTTGGGAAAGGTGGCAATAAATACTGATAAAGTTGAGTAATGCTCATCAAACACTTATATGGAACATCCCACAGGTGTGCAGGCTAATTGGGAACAGTTGGGTGCCATGATTGGGTATAAAAGCAGCATCCATGAAATGCTAAGAAATTCACAAACAAGGATGGGGCGAGGGTCACCACTTTGTAAGCAAATTGTCGAACAGTTTTAGAACAACATTTCTCAACGAGCTATCGCAAGGAATTTAGGGATTTTACCATATACGGTCCGTAAAATCATCAAATAGTTCAGAAAATCTGGAGAAATCACGTAAGCGATGATATTACGGACTTTTGATCTCTCAGGCGATACTGCATCAAAAACCAACATCAGTGTGTAAATGATATCACCACATGGCTCAGGAAAACTTCATAAAACCACTGTCAGTAACTACAGTTGGTCGCTACATCTGAAGGTGCAAGTTAAAACTCTACTATGCATGGCCAAACCCATTCATCAACAATATCCTGAAATGCCGCCGGCTTGGCTGGGCCCAAGCTCACCTAAGATGGACTGATGCAAAGTGGAAAGGTGTTCTGTGGTCTGACTAGTCCACATTTCAGATTATGTTTGGAGACAGAGGACGTGGTGTCCTCCAGAAAAAAGAGGAAAATAACCATCCGGATTGTTATAGGCGCAAAGTTCAAAAGCCAGCATCTGTGATGGTATGGGGGTGTATTAGTGCCCAAGGCATGGGTGACTTACACATCTGTGAAGGCACCATTAATGCTGAAAGGTCCATACAGGTTTTGGAGCAACATATGTTGTCATGCAAGCAACGTTATCATGGACGCACCTGCTTATTTCAGCAAGAAAAGTGTTACAACAGCGTGGCTTCGTGAAAAAAGAGTGCGGGTACTTTCCTGGCCCGTCTGCAGTCCAGACCTGTCTCCCATCGAAAATGTGTGGCGCATTATGAAGCGTAAAATACGACAGCGGAGACCCCGGACTGTTGAACGACTGAAGCTCTACATAAAACAAGAATGGGAAAGAGTTCCACTTTCACAGCCTCAACAATTAGTTTCCTCAGTTCCCAAACGTTTACTGTGATGTACCACAGTGGTGAACATGCCCTTTCCCAACTACTTTGGCACGTGTTGCAGCCATGAAATCCTAAGTTAATTATTTTTTGCAAAAAAAAATAAAGTTTATGAGTTTGAAAATCAAATATGTTGTCTTTGTAGCATATTCAATTGAATATGGGTTGAAAAGGATTTGCAAATCATTGTATTCTGTTTATATTTACATCTAACACAATTTCCCAACTCATATGGAAACGGGGTTTGTAAATGAGTGTCAGAGGTGGCACCAGAGTGTATTATTGTGTGTTGTTTAAATCTTAGGGTACATTAAACTTATGTTTCTTATTGCCAGTTTGTCATTAAATAAAATAGTGAACATACTAGACAACTTGTTTGAACTGGAAATTGAAGCCTGCAACATGTTGCAAAAAAGCTGGCATAAGTGGCAAAAAAGACTGAGAAAGTAGAGGAATGCTCATCAAACACTTATTTGGAACATCCCACAGGTGAACAGGCTAATTGGGAACTGGTGTGTGCCATGATTGGGTATAAAAGCAGCTTCCATGAAATGCTCAGTCATTCACAAACAAGGATGGGGCGAGGGGTTGCCACTTTGTGAACCAATGCGTGAGTAAATTGTCGAAAAGTTTACAAACAACATTTCTCAATCAGCTATTGCAAGGAATTTAGGGATTTCATCATATATGGTCCCTAATACTATCAAAAGGTTCAGAGAATTTGGAGAAATCACTGCACGTACGCGGCAAGGCCTAAAACCAACGTTGAATGCCCATGACCTCGTATCCCTGAGGCGGAACTTCATCAAAAAAACGATATCAGTGTGTAAAGGATATCGCCACATGGGCTCAGTGAATATTAATAATAATAATTGATTATATTTATATCACGCTTTTCTATTGTTAGATACTCAAAGTGCTCACAGAGAAGTTGGAACCCACCATTAATTCACACATGGTGGTGGTAAGCTACATATGTAGCCACAGCTGCCCTGGGGTAGACTGACGGAAGCGTGGCTGCCAGTTTGCGCCTACGGCCCCTCCGACGAACACCAATCATTCATTCATCATTCATTCACCAGTGTGAGCGGCACCGGGGGCAAGGGTGAAGTGTCCTGCCCAAGGACACATCGGCAGCGATTTGGATGTCAACAGGTGGGAAGCGAACCTGCAACCCTCAGGTTTCTGGGGTGGCCGCTCTACCCACTACGCCATGCCGCCTTAGTGACACTTTAGAACACCACTGTCAGTAACTACAGTTTGTCACTACATCTGTAAGTGCAAGTTAAAACTCTACTATGCAAAGCCAAAGCCATCAGTCCATAAGATGGACTGATGCAAAGTGGAAAAGTGATCTGTGGTCTGACGAGTCCACATTTCAAATTGTTTTTGGAAACTGTAGACGTCGTGTCCTTCAGAACAAAGAGGAAAACAACCATCCGGATTGTTCTAGGTGTAAAGTTCAAAAGCGAGCATCTTTGATGGTATGGGGGTGTGTTAGTTCCCAAGCCATGGGTAACTTACACATCTGTGAAGGCACCATTAATGCTGGAAGGTAAATTCAGGTTTTGGAGCAACCTACAGTATGTTGCCATCCAAGCAACATAATCATGGACGCCCCTGCTTATTTCAGCAAGACAATACCAGGCCACATTATGCACGTGTTACAAGAGCGTGGCTTTGTAGTAAAAGAGTGCAGGTACTAGACTGACCTGCCTGTAGTCCAGACCTGTCTCCCATTGAAAATGTTTGGCGCATTATGAAGCGTCAATTACGACAACTAAGACCCCGTACTGTTAAACATTTAAGCAGTACATCTATCAAGAATGGGGAAGAATTTCACCTTAAAAGCTTCAAAAATTGGTCTCCTCAGTTCTAAAACGTGTTGTTAAAAGGAAATGCCATGTAACACAGTGGTAAAAATGCCCCTGTGCCAACATTTTTGCAATGTTTTGCTGCCATTAAATTCTAAGTTAATGATTATTTGGGAAAAAAAAGGACGTTTCTGAGTTTGAATGTTAAGTATCTTTTCTTTGCAGTTTATTCAATTGAATATAAGTTGAAAAGGATTTGCAAATCATTGTATTCTGTTTTTATTTACGATTTACACAACGTACCAACTTCACTGGTTTTGGGTTTTGTACGTAGGTGCCTAGTACAGTTTAAGAAGTGTAGATGGAACCGCTTTATAGCAGAAAGTAATTAAATATTACAGGAAATTAACAAGTAGGTTAATACGAGTGGAGAGAGAGGGTAATAAAACAACTAATGTGAGCTGTTACTGTTCAGTGGCCACTACCAGGCATACAGGTTAGGGAAAGACTGATTGATCCATAAATCGGTAGTGTTGATACCAATGGTAATATCAATACATGATCGATACTCGTGTGTAAGATATATATTTTTACTTTCCCAAGTCTTTTTTTTGTTTGTGTGTGTTTTTTCTAACATTGTTTCCAAACACAGAAGGACTTTGACGGCAAAAAACAAACCAGGATTGTCCTGTTATATTGTTTAATAATTGTGTACTATTGACTTACAAACAATTGTATGGAATAAAAGAAAATAAAAAATAGTTTAAATATTGTGTTGATATGATATGATATTGATATGAAACTGTCCAAAAGCACTCACCATTAAATTGTTTTTGGAAACTGTACATTAGATTGGTATCTGCTGATTATACTCGTGGATTCAGCAACAGAAAAACCTGTCCAACACATAAACAACACAGTATGTGTACATTTTATGTGAAGCCCTCTGAAAATAGTTTGGTAATAATGCTATATAAATTTGGATCGGGGTTAAATAAACAAAGTGAAACATTGATGAAACTTCATAACATATATATTCAATGTTCAAAAGATTGGTATCTATATACAGCTTGAAAATAGCGCCATAAAAAATGTATAGTACATTTTTCACCCTGCTTTCTTAATAATCGGAATCAGGAATCGTTGATAGCCGGATTTGTCCAAGTTCAAGCGCTACCCCTTGGGGTACTTGAAGGTATGCCAAGGGGTACGTGACATTTTTTGAAAATATTCTAAAAATAGCAACAAATCAAAAATCCTTTATAAATGTATTTATTGAACAATACTTTGACAAAATATGAATGTAAGTTCATAAACTGGGAAACGAAATGCAGCGATGCAATATTCAGTATTGACAGTTAGATTTTTTTGCGGACATGTTCCATAAATATTGATGTTAAAGATTTATTTTTTTGTGAATAAATGTTCATGAATCCAGATGGATCTCTATTACAATCCCCAAAGAGGGCACTTTAAGTTGATGATTACTTCTATGTGTAGAAATCTTTATTTATAATTTAATCACTTGTTTATTTTTCAACAAGTTTTTAGTTATTTTAGTTGTTTTTTTACAAATAGTTCAAGAAAGACCACTACATATAAGCAATATTTTCCACTTTTTTACAATTTAATATATCAGAAACTGATGACATAGTGCTGTATTTTACTTCTTTATCTCTTTTTTTCCAACCAAAAATGCTTCGCACTCACTGAAAAAAACATTCTGTAAAAAAATGGCATGCAGCCATGGCAGCTACGGCTGCCAAACGAAAACCATAAAATTAAAGTAAAACCATCCATTTCCATCCATTTTCTACCGCTTATTCCCTTTCGGGGTCGCGGGGGGCGCTGGCGCCTATCTCAGCTACATTCGGGCGGAAGGCAGGGTACACCCTGGACGAGTCGCCACCTCATCGCAGGGCCAACACAAATAGACAGACAACATTCACACTCACATTCACACACTAGGGCCAATTTAGTGTTGCCAATCAACCTATCCCCAGGTGCATGTCTTTGGAAGTGGGAGGAAGCCGGAGTACCCGGAGGGAACCCACGCATTCACGGGGAGAACATGCAAACTCCACACAGAAAGATCCCGAGCCTGGATTTGAACCCAGGACTGCAGGAACTTCGTAATGTGAGGCAGACGCACTAACCCCTCTGCCAACATTTTACACCAAATAATAATCAAAAACATTATATTTACAGAAATTTTCATGAAACGCTTTGCGGAAAAATATCGTAATTTTACAGATTTTTACTAAATTATTAAGTTCAACCACCTTAAATAAAGTGATGATGCAAACAGTTCTGCAGAAAAATACCTTTATTCTACAGAGTTTTTCCAAATTATTAAGATCAACCATCTTTAATAAAGTGACAATGCTGGCAGTTCCACAGAGAAATACCATTATTTTACAGATTTTTCCTGAATTGTTAAGATCAGGGGTCTCAAACTCAATTTACCTGGGGGCCACTGGATGCAGAAACTCGTTGCTAGGCAATCCTTATTCGAATGGCTATCCCGCCCTAGCAACATACTTGCCAATCCTCCCTATTTTACCAAGAGACATTCAGTGACCCTCCCGAAGGATTGTCCCGATGTTCGCCTGGAGATGTGTATTATGGGCGTTCCACGACAGCACTGCCTTTATCAACCTTTTCAACCCTTCGTCGCGTTCGCTCATTCACCATACAAACAGCGTGCCGACTTAGACTCATGTTGTACAAGGCTTTGGTAGACATACGATGGAGACTGCAAGGAATACTTGATCAACAGCTATACAGGTCACACTGAAGGTGGCTGTACAAACAAATTGAAAGCTGTTACAAATATGCGCCACACTGTGAACCCACATCAAACAAGAATGACAAACACATTTCAGGAGAACATCTTCACCGTGACACAACATAAACACAAAAGAACAAATACCCAGAATCCCATGCAGCCCTGACTCTTACGGGCTACACCCCCGCTACCCGCTGCCCCCTCCTCCCCCACATCACCGCCCCCCTCCGTGCGTCAGTTGAGGTGGGCGGGGTTTGGTGGTAACTGGGGTGTATATTGTAACACGTAAATATTTAGGGCTGCATGGGATTCTGGGTATTTGTTCTTTTGTGTTTATGTTGTGTTACGGTGAAGATGTTCTCCCAAAATGTGTTTGTCATTCTTGTTTGATGTGGGTTCACAGTGTGGCGCATATTTGTAACAGTATTAAAGTTGTTTGTATGGCCACCGTCAGTGTGACCTGTATGGCTGTTGGCTGTTCATCAAGTATGTCTTGCAGTCACCAACATATGTCATGTTACAGAGAAAAATGTTAAATTGTTAGTATGAGCATAAACCTTTATATAACAGGCTACATATATTTTCAACTTGAATGTAAAAATACACATAAATATTTTAAAAATAAGATTTACCTTAAAATTACATATAAAACTGTTAGATTGTTAGTATGGACATAGACTTTTATATAACAAGCTACATGTTTAATGAAAGTTAATTACT
This sequence comes from Nerophis ophidion, assembly GCF_033978795.1. NCBI lineage: Eukaryota > Metazoa > Chordata > Actinopteri > Syngnathiformes > Syngnathidae > Nerophis > Nerophis ophidion. The sequence goes on along the minus strand of NC_084614.1, from coordinate 23,603,771 downwards.
GTAATTTTACATGAATTTGAAAGTAATTTGAGAAAACAGAAAATTATATGTATAATTAATTTGGTATTTTTCTGTAAAAAAAAAAGGAAATATACATAGTTTGTCATTACTGGCATATTACTTAAAATAACAGGCGGTTTGTTTATTTACAGTTAATGTCTTCAATTCTACAGTTGTATAACCTATTTAAAAAAATAGAAAAATTACAATAGAAATTTAGAGTAGGGCTTCACGATGGCAGAGGGGTTAGTGCGTCTGCCTCACAATATGAAGGTCCTGAGTAGTCCTGGGTTCAATCCCGGGCTCGGGATCTTTCTGTGTGGAGTTTGCATGTCCTCCCCGTGAATGCATGGGTTCCCTCCGGGTACTCCGGCTTTCTCCCACTTCCAAAGACATGCACCTGGGGATAGGTTGATTGGCAACACTAAATTGGCCCTAGTGTGTGAATGTGAGTGTGAATGTTGTCTATCTGTGTTGGCCCTGCGATGAGGTCGCAACTTGTCCAGGGTGTAGCCCGACTTCCGCCCGGTTGTAGCTGAGATAGGCGCCAGCGCCCCCCGCGACCCCAAAAGGGAATAAGCGGTAGGAAATGGATGGATGGATGGAAATTTAGAGTAAATTAACCATAAAGATAGGATTTTTTTTTACAGTGGTGATTAGGGCGTACTTGAAATAAAAAAATGTTCACAAGGGGTACATCACTGAAAAAAGTTTGAGAACCATAGGGTTAGCCTATTTGCTGAAGAAAAAAATAATAATTTTCAGTTTCCATACATGACAAGTAGCTGGCAAAGCTTTAGAATTTGCTTTAGGATGTGGTGCAAAGCCTTAGGATTGTAAGTGTTTCCCTAATGACGTCATGAAACGCCGTAACCCTAAAGAAGTGTGTTTGAGCTGAGCAAACAACTGAGGGATAGATTACGTTACACGTATTACATCATTAAAACTACATTTTTGTAAATCCTAATGTGAGGCATAAGCTTTGTTTTTGTCGATACAAGTGGTAGGGGGTCAGATATGAGAGTGAAAATGACCTGTCTAGACAAATCCGTTTAGGATTTGTCTAGACTGCCACCTCTTTAAGTTTAAATATCTGTGAAATTGGAACCTGGGAAGGAGAAATAATATGTCTTTATTATCTTTATATCCCTTCACACCATTACTGATGGGATGTTCTGCCTCCTTGTCTCCACAGACTTGTCCTTCTCTTTAGTGTAGTTTGTCACTTGACTCGAGCCTTTCCCACCCAAATGCCATCTGCATATGGTCAGTAGTCCTTCATTATTAACACTACTAGTTTAAAGAATATGATGTTATTGTTGTGGAAAATAGACATTGTCCTTGATGTTCTTTCTGCAGACGACATCCCTTCTCTCCAAGTTAACATTTCCCACCCCGGCGTCCTTTTCGCCCCACTGGGCCGATCCGTCGTCATCCCCTGCTTGGCCTCCTCCACACCTAGAATGCTGCCACGGGTGAAATGGACGCTGTTGTCCGGCGGGCAGGAGACACAAATCTTAGTGGCGCGAGGCGACAGGGTGAAAGTAAACGAGGCGTACCTAGGTCGTGTGGCTTTGCTCAACGACTCGTCCTCTCCCGGGGATGTGTCGCTTCGCATCTCAAATTTACGCTCCAGTGATTCGGGTCACTATCGTTGTGAGGTGCAGCAGGGCCTGGAAGACGCCAGTGATCTTGTACAACTCAAGGTCAAAGGTAAGACGATTAAAGATGCATGTTGCTGCTGATGAATTGTTCTTGAATGACACTGCACGTGCGTGTTTGTGTATAGGTGTTGTGTTCCACTACAGGGATGCCACGGATCGATATTTCCTCTCATTTCATCAGGCCAAGGCCGCTTGCAAGGCCATTGGGGCACAAATTGCAAATGGGAGCCAGCTTTGGGCGGCTTATTTTGATGGTTATGAGCAGTGTGACGCAGGCTGGATAGAAGACCAGACGGTCAGGTACTGCATGTTTAGATTAGTGTTGTCCCATACCAATATTTTGGAACCGGTACCAAAATGTATTTCGGTCCTTTTCTAAATAAAGGGGACCACAAAAAAATGTCATTATTGGCTTTATTTTAAGAAAAACATCTTAGGGTACATTAAACATATGTTTCTTATTGCAAGTTTGTCATTAAATAAAGTAGTGAACATACTAGACACCTTGTCTTTTAGTAATAAGTAAACAAACAAAAGCTTCTAATTAGGTTGCTGACATATGCAGAAACATGTGGTGTCATTTATCATTCTAATTTTTTGTCAAAATTATTAAGGACAAGTGGTGGAATTTTTTTTTATTAATCTACTTGTTCATTGACTGGTAATATCTGGTTATCTACACTTCTGTTAAAATGTAATAATCACTTATTCTTCTGTTGTTAGATGCTTTACATTAGTTTTGGATGATACCACAAATGTGGGTATCAATCCGATACCAAGTAGTTACAGGATCATACAGTGATCATATTCAATGTCCTCATGTGTCCAGGGACATATTTCCTGAGTTTATAAACATAAGATACATTTTAAAAAAATGAACGATTTTGTGATGCTATAAAATATCGACTAGATACGCTCTTGTACTTTGTATCATTGTTTATATTGTAGCATCCCGGAAGAGTTGGTGCTGCAGGGAATTCGGGGAATTTATTCTGTAGTGTTTATGTTCTATTGGTGAAAATATTGGCCCTAGGATGAGGTGCCGACTTGTCCAGGGTGTACCCCGCCTTCCGCCCGATTGTAGCTGAAATAGGTGCCAGCGCCCCCCGCGACCCCAAAAAGGGAATAAGCGGTAGAAAATGGATGGATAAATGGATCGTGAAGTGAATTATATTTATATAGCGCTTTTTCTCCAGTGACTCAAAGTGCTTTACATATTGAAACCCAATATCTAAATTACATTTAAACCAGTGTGGGTGGCACTGGGAGCAGGTGGGTCAAGTGTCTAGCCCAAGGACATAACGGCAGTGACTAGGATGGCGGAAGCGGGGATCGAACCTGCAACCCTCAAGTTGCTGGCACGGACACTCTACCAACCGAACTATACCGCCGGATGGTGAAAATATTCTCGCAAAATGTGTTTGTCATTGTTGTTTAGTATGGTTTCACTCTATGGCACCAGTTTATGACCCTTAGTGTGACATGTATGGCTGTTGAGTAAGTATGCCCTTCATTAACTTGTGTGTAGTGTTTTCAAAGTTAAGTTGGTCATTTTAACGGTTGATGATTGGTCACAGAGTACTCTTTTCTTGACTTTGTCAACTTCAGACCTTTTTAACACGTCAAAAGTCATGGCTTTGGTGTAATGCGGTGAGTAGTGAAGCATACAGTGGGGCAAAAAAGTATTTAGTCAGCCACCGATTGTGCAAGTTCTCCCACTTAAAATGAGGACAGAGGTCTGTAATTTTCATCATGGGTACACTTCAATTGTGAGAGACAGAATTTGAAAAAAAAATCGAGGAATTCACATTGTAGGAATTTTAAATAATTTATTTGTAAATTATGGTGGAAAATAAGTATTTGGTCACTTCAAACAAGGAAAATCTCTGGCTCTCACAGACCTGTAACTTCTTCTTTAAGAAGCTCTTCTGTCCTCCACTTGTTACCTGTATTAATGGAACCTGTTTGAACTTGTTATCTGTATAAAAGACACCTGTCCACAGCCTCAAACAGTCAGACTCCAAACTCCACTATGGCCAAGACCAAAGAGCTGTCGAAGGACACCAGGAAAATAATTTTAGACCTGCACCAGACTAGGGAGAGTGAATCTACAATAGGCAAGCAGCTTGGTGTGATAAAATCAACTGTGGGAGCAATTATCAGAAAATGGAAGACATACAAGACCACTAATAATCTCCCTCGATCTGTGGCTCTACGCAAGATCTCCTCCCGTGGGGTCAAAATGATCATGAAAACGGTGAGCAAAAATCCCAAAACCACACGGGGGGACCTGGTGAATGACCTGCAGAGAGCTGGGACCAAAGTAACAAAGGTTACCATCAGTAACACACTACGCCGACAGGGAATCAAATCCTGGAGTGCCAGACGTGTCCCCCTGCTTAAGCCAGTGCATGTCCAGGCCCGTCTGAAGTTTGCCAGAGAGCATATGGGAGAATGTCATGTGGTCAGATGAAACCAAAATAGAACTTTTTGGTATAAACTCAACTCGTCGTGTTTGGAGGAAGAAGAATACTGAGTTGCATCCCAAGAACACCATACCTACTGTGAAGTATGGGGGTGGAAACATCATGCTTTGGGGCTGTTTTTCTGCTAAGGGGACAGCAGATTGATCCGTGTTAGGGAACGAATGAATGGGGCCATGTATTGTGAGATTTTGAGCCAAAACCTCCTTCCATCAATGAGAGCTTTGAATGGTTGACCAAATACTTATTTTCCACCATAATTTACAAATAAATTCTTTAAAATTCCTACAATGTGAATTCCTGGATTTTTTTTCACATTCTATCTCTCACAGTTGAAGTGTACCTATGATGAAAATTACAGACCTCTGTCATCATTTTAAGTGGGAGAACTTGCACAATCGGTGGCTGACTAAATACTTTTTTGCCCCACTGTATGTAGCTATCACTTGTCCTACAGGGATGATTCTTGAAATAAATGTACTTGACTTGTCTCCATGGAGACAAGGATTAATGATTTAGAAGGAGCTATGACACTGCACACTGCAAGTAGTCATTAGCGTGGGGGACCGGTACATTTTAGAGGCGGTATAGTACCAAATATGATTCATTAGTATCGCGGTATTATACGAATACCTGTATACCGTACAACCCGGGTTTAAATACCTGTACAACCGTAGTTTGGATACCTGCAAACATCAGAGTCACGAAGAGTTTGGTGATATTTGGTTTTCTTTTGCATCAGGTACCCCATCCAAAACCCTCGTGAAGCTTGCTATGGAGACATGGACGGGCAGCCCGGAGTGAGAAGCTATGGACTAATGAATGCAGAGGATCGTTATGATGTGTATTGTTATGTAGAACAAATGGATGGTATGACATACAACCCTGTCCAACTTTTGCAAGATTAAACAATTAAAAAAATAATTTAAAATGCGATTTCAGGGGAGGTGTTTCATGACCCAATGCCACAGCAGCTGTCCTTTGAGGGGGCCCAGTCATACTGCAGAGCCGCAGGGGCACAGATGGCCTCAACGGCGCAGCTTTACATGGCATGGAGTGAAGGTCTGGACCACTGTAGCCCCGGCTGGCTATCTGACGGCAGCGTGCGATACCCTATCAGGACCCCAAGAGAGCGATGCGGAGGGCCTCTGGCAGGCGTAAAGACCATATATCGCTTCAGTAACCAGACTGTCTTCCCAGAACCGTCCAGACTTTTTGACGTATTTTGTTTTAAAGGTGTGTGTAGCTGATGCCTGAACAGTTGTTGGAAAAACCTACAGACTTAAAACTTGAAGAACAAATCAAATGTCTATTCTTATGTATTCTTTTTTTATTACAGGTACAGATGATGCAAAGGATTCCACTGTAGACAGCACCACCGATGAGCCCAGGAGCCTGGAACAAGATGTTGTTATTCTGAAAGCAGAAGAGAGCGTACTACTACTCGGCCAAAACTCAGAGCAAGTAGAACGAGAGGCTCAGAGTGTGCTTGAAACTATCCCCCTCTATCCTCCAGCAAAAGAAAATGACATAAATGAGCACACATTTCTGTCCGATAATTCAGAGAATCCCTTAAGCACCACGGTTACTTCAGATTTCCTAGGACCTCTTGACAGGACTTCATCTTCGACAGAAACCTATGACTATGACTCTCAAAGTACAACAGGACTGATAAAAGGTACTACCCAGAGCACGGATTCCTACCAGAATTTTACTGAAGTAGAAAACACAACATGGCTTCCTAAGTTTAATGGCACTTATCTTCATAACCTGCCAGAACCAGACAGTATGGCCAAAGGGCGCACACCGCCATTAAACAAGGGAAAGGAACAACTGGAAACCAACTTATATTTTAACAGTACCGAGACTCAAGATGAAATCCTGCAAGCTCCCCCTTCCACTCAAACGGTGAAACAAGTGGAGAAAAGAGAACCTGCATCACAAACGACTGAACCCCCTGCAGATCTGACATCTTTTTGGATCCCAATGAGCGGCTCTGGGGATACTTCTCAAGGTACAAACTGCTTTATTTTTTAGTACGTTGATGCTGTGATTCAACCTTGAAAAATGCTGCTTTTCTTTCAGAAAGTCGCCAGGAAGTGACCGTTTTCAAGCTAATCTCAAAGTCAACCACCCACCAGACGCCCCCTGTGTCAACCGGCAGTGCTTCTCCAAAGTCATTCACATCCGTCGCAGTTCCAACTTTCCCATCTAGATCCGGGCATTCTCACACTCTTGGCTCAGATAATCTCTTAAAGTCCATTTATACGCTTACAGAGGGAAGCACAAGCTCAGAAATTGAAGACACCTTAGATAGCGTTGAAAGGCAGCTTCTTCCAACTAAGGCTATCCCTTTTGAAGCAACTTCATCTACCACTCAATATCAAGAGAAGCCTACTGAATCCATCACAGCACTCTACCAGCCATCTGGTCACAGAGCGCTTTTTGACGTATCCACCACCAGTTATGAAGAAACAAGTGGACTTGAACCTGATATGATCACAGCACAAACCAGCGATCATATTACATTTAACTCAACCGTCAAGGAGAAGGTTGTCGAGGATGCTACAGGGGCTACGGCCATTGAAGAAGTTAAGGTTGTTCACATGTTTGCACAGAATTTTAGACCCAACAAAGCTTTTGGTAAGGAAGAAGAGAAACACCGTAACGCCGCTGGAAACTCCAAAGAAGTAACGACAATGTTTGACGAGGAGGCTAATGTTACTCGAAACCCAAGTGGGTCTATCGCATCCATGAAATTGAAAGAAAGTGATGCTACTGTATATCAAAAAGAAGTAGCAGCTACAACAACACCAATATTTGAAGTGGAGACTAAAGCTATGCTAAACCCCAAAGAAGGAACTGAAAGTACACCAAAACTTGAAGAGATTTTTAATGATTCTCTAACCCACAGAGAAGTTAATGTCACACTATTATTTAAAGAGGCTACAGCTACTTTAGACCCAAAAGTCGAACCGACATTAGCACCTACCACTGTGTTGCCAATGCCCAAAGAAAGATTTGACATTACCCCTATATTTGAAGAAGAAGCTAAAGCAATACAAAGTCTTGAAAAAGTAGCTAAAGGAAGCCAAAGACTTGAAGAGGCAGCTAATGTCATTAACTCTGAAGAGGTAGACACAATAACACCAGTATATGAAGAGGAGGCTAAAACTACGCTAAACCTTGACAAAGTAGGTCAAGTAACACTAAGATTGGAAGAAGCAACTAATGCTACCACTAACTTTGAAGAAGGAGGTACCATACCAACATACGAAGAGGAGGCTGAAGCTGTCCTAAACCTTGATAAGGTAGCTGAAGTAACACTAAGGTTTGAAGAAGCTGCTAATGCTAGCGCTAGCTCTGAAGAGGTAGGTACCACGACACCAGTATATGAAGAGGAGGCCAAAGCTATGCTAAATCTTCACAGAGTAACACAAAGATTTGAAGAGGAGGCAAATGTTACCCCTAACACTGAAGAGGTAGGTACCTTAACACCAGCACATGAAGAGAAGGCTACAGCTATGCTAAATCATGATAAAGTAGCTAAAATAACGTTAAGCTTTGAAGAGGCAGCTAATGTTGCCGCTAACTCTGACGCGATAGATACCACGACGCCATTTTATGAAGAGGAGGTCACAACAGTTCCTAAAAAAGAAGCTGAAATGATCCCAGTCTCTGTACATCTTGTCACTCCAACCTTTCAAGAGAAAGTATTCACAAGTTCCGAGGTTGAAGCTAGCGCCACCCCCACATTTAGCGAGGACACTACAGAGGCCACCACCCCAGACGACGACACTTCCACTGGTCTGGCGTTTGACGAGGAGATTACCGTTTTTCCTCTAGATCCCAAATCGTCAAACTGGGCTCTGCTGACCACCACAACCGAACCACAAGAGTCTCAGAAGGATCTGGAGATTAGCACCAAATCCTCATCTCTCTCATCCACAACAGCTCCACGGTCCCTTTCAGCTGCAGAGGCCACCAGGATGGCCGCCGTTAGAACAACAACATGGAGCCCTTGGAGCCCTACCACCGCTACACCCAAAGTCTTCCACTGGACACAGGAGCCCCAGACAGTGACAATGATGAATGTTGACTTTAGCCCCACCCAGGCTTCAACCCGCCATGTTTTGCCCAAAGAGAAGGCAGCTGTGGGCGGTAAAGTGGGAATAGCAGGTAATGCTAAAATAGCTCTCATCAGCCTAACTGTGCTCTTCTTGTCCTTGGTACTGATGCACTAAAAACTCCCCATCTGCTTCTCTCCTACGCTGGCCTGCCTTGTTCTACATGTTTCACCTCTGACTCCGCCTTATTGTCCTCCCAAACACGTTTTCCCTTCCTTGTGACCCAAAAAGGACGTCTTCATTTGACACACTGTCCTGTCTTGTTTTGTGTAATGTCTTCCTCTCTATCCTCTGACTTCTGTGAAGTATTGTAACAGTACAGTGATATGTTTGTCAATTCATGTTCCAATTGCACTGCAACCCCAGTCCGGAAGTAACCTCATAAGGGACTCTGGAAGACACGAGTGTGTGAATGTCTTTTAATGCTACTTTCCCCAAGTTGTAGTGAAAGCACACAGCATAATGTGTAGAAACACAATGTTGTTGTACAGTCAATTTGCTGAGTATTTTTGCTTTTAGGTGCAAAAAAGATAAACGTGCTGCACATGCATCTATGTGTCAAATCTTTTAATTTTTGGAATTTATTTGGGTGTTCTCCAATTAGTGTTCAATTAAACGCAGAATCTCCAATAGTTGCTGCGTGTGTGGTTTACAACACTAATTATTTTTTTTACAAACCATGTTTCCATATGAGTTGGGAAATTGTGTTAGATGTAAATATAAACGGAATACAATGATTTGCAAATCCTTTTCAACCCATATTCAGTTGAATATGCTACAAAGACAACATATTTGATGTTCACACTGATAAACATTTTTTTTTTTTGCAAATAATCATTAACTTTAGAATTTGATGCCAGCAGCACATGACAAAGAAATTGGGAAAGGGGGCAATAAATACTGAAAAAGTTGAGGAATGCTCATCTAACACTTATTTGGAACATCCCACAGGTGTGCGGGCTAATTGGGAACAGGTGGGTGCCATGATTGTGTAAAAAAACAGCTTCCCAAAAAATGCTCAGTCTTTCACAAGAAAGGATGGGGCGAGGTACACCCCTTTGTCCACAACTGCGTGAGCAAATAGTCAAACAGTTGAAGAACAACGTTTCTCAAAGTGCAATTGCAAGAAATTTAGGGATTTCAACATCTACGGTCCATGATATCATCAAAAGGTTCAGAGAATCTGGAAGAATCACTCCACGTAAGCGGCATGGCCGGAAACCAACATTGAATGACCGTGACCTTCGATCCCTCATATGACACTGTATCAAAACCCGACATCAATCTCTAAAGGATATCACCACATGGGCTCAGGAACACTTCAGAAAACCACAGTCACTAAATAAAGTTTGTTGCTACATCTGTAAGTGCAAGTTAAAGCTCTACTATGCAAAGCGAAAGCCACTTATCAACATCATCCAGAAACGCCGCCGGCTTCTCTGGGCCCGAGATCATCTAAGATGGACTGATGCAAAGTGGAAAAATGTTCTGTGGTCTGACGAGTCCACATTTCAAATTGTTTTTGGAAATATTCGACATCGTGTCATCCGGACCAACGCAAAGTTCAAAAGCCAGCATCTGTGATGGTATGGGGGTGCATTAGTGCCCAAGGCATGGGTAACTTACACATCTGTGAAGGCACCATTAATGCTGAAAGGTACATACAGGTTTTGGAACAACATATGCTGCCATCTAAGCTCCGTCTTTTTCATGGACGCCCCTGCTTATTTCAGCAAGACAATGCCAAGCCACATTCAGCACGTGTTACAACAGTGTGGCTTCGTAAAAAAAAGAGTGCGGATACTTTCCTGGCCCGCCTGCAGCCTAGAATTCCACTTTCAAAGCTTCAACAATTAGTTTCCTCAGTTCCCAAACGTTTATTCAGTGTTGTTAAAAGAAAAGGTGATATAACACAGTGGTGAACATGCCCTTTCCCAACTACTTTGGCACGTGTTGCAGCCATGAAATTCTAAGTTAATTATTATTTGCAAAAAAATAAATAAACTTTATGAGTTTGAACATCAAATATATTGTCTTTGTAGTGCATTCAACCGAATATGGGTTGAAAAGGATTTGCAAATCATTGTATTCCGTTTATATTTATATCTAACACAATTTCCCAACTCATATGGAAATGGGGTTTGTAAAAATGGGTGTAAAGCAACCTCGTAATGCAGGTTTTATTATCCTCTTTAAAGGACAGTAGCTGCATTTGAAGTATCATGAGCCGCTTAAATTACCTCTGCATAGGCTTTTACGGTCCACATTATGGAATATGTAATGCTCGAAAAGAGTTATGTTTTCCTGTCCACTTTCTAATGCACTCCTAACCATTAGTTCAAAACGTTAACATACTGTATAAGTTAATCATAGATCAGGGGTGTCAAACTCATTTTCTTTAATGGGCCACGTTGCAATTATGGCTGCCCAGAGAGGGCCGTTTGTACAAAACCCAAAACCAGTGAAGTTTGCACGTTGTGTAAATCGTAAATAAAAACAGGATACAATGATTTGCAAATCTTTCTCAACTTATATTCAATTGAATAGACTGCGAAGACAAGATATTTAATGTTCAAACTGAGAAACTATTTATTTTAGAATTTAATGGCAGCAACACATTTTTAAAAAGTTGGCACAGGGGAATTTTTACCACTGTGTCACATGGCCTTTCCTTTTAACAACACTCAGTAAAAGTTTGGGAACTGGTGAGACCAATTTTTGAAGATTTTCAGGTGGAATTCTTTCCCATTCTTGCTTGATGTACAGCTTAAGTTGTTCAACTGTCCGGAGTCTCCGTAGTGGTATTTTAGGCTTTATATTGCGCCACACATTTGCAAAGGGAGACCGGTCTGGACAACAGGCAGGCCACTCTAGTACCTGCACTCTTTTACAATGAAACCACGCTGTTGTAACACATGGCTTGGCATTGTCTTATTGAAATAAGCAGGGGGGTTCATTATAATGTTGCTTGGATGGAAACATACGTTGCGCCAAAACCTGTATGTACCTCTCAGCATTAATGGTGCCTTCACAGATGTGTAAGTTACCCATGCCTTGGCCACTAATACACCCCCATACCATCATATATGCTAGCTTTTGAACTTTGCGCCTAGAACAATTCGGATAGTTCTTTTCCTCTTTGTTCGGGAGGACACAAAGTCCACAGTTTCCAAAAACATTTTGAAAGGTTGAAAAGGATTTGCAAATCATTGTATTCTGTTTTTATTTACAATTTACACCAGGTGCCAACTTCACTGGTTTTGGGTTATGTAACTCAATATACAGTATGATAACATGAATGTATAGTTACATATTATTATATATTACACAATTGCATATGCATTTATTTATTATGGATAGCTTGCTTTAGAATCCTAAGCCAAGGTGACAAGCAGATATTTAAGTATTTATTTTTGATAAACAATAAAAATTATTGTAATATTTTGTTGCATTTTTAGGTAATATCCAAGTTTAGAACAGTGGTACTCAAACTTTACTAACAACCACCAGTCATGTCTTGTGATCATGTTCTGTTTAGTTATGTTCTGTTTTTGACTCGATTAGTTCCTGTTTTTGCGCACCCTGGTTTAAGTTTCCATGACAACTCATTAGTTTCACCTGCATCATTTATTTGAACTCACGCATCCGTTAATCATGTCACTATTTAAGCCTGCCTTTTTTTGTTTGCCGTTCTGCTGTCATCGCTCTGTTTCATGATTAGTTCACGCTGTTGTTCCATGCTCATTGTTCATGCCGCTCTTGTGTTGCCACGTAAGTTTTCTTTGTTATTCTAGCCAGTTTAGTGCGTTGTTTAGTTCATGTTTTCATGTCTTAAGTTGTTTTTGCCTCCGCCATGTGCGCGCCTTTTATTTTCACTTTTTCTAGCATATCTGAATTATGTCCCGTCACCTTCCCTTGCATGCTGGGAAAACAAACCACACCATAGTCCACGTTATGACCCCACCTCAGAAAACACTTGGCTTTCCAAGTTCCACGGTAATGACAATCATTAAAATACAGTCACGTAGTAGGTCTAAATATTCGTGAAAAACAAGACATTATATTTTTTTTTTTACAAGTGTGTGTAATATTTTTGGTCACTGTAACATTACACACATACATGTAACACTGTGTTTTAATATTTAATTAATTGATTCTTTGGGGTACCTTTACATGGAGCCCACGTGCCACCAGTTTGAAAATCACCGGTTTAGAATACTCTCTGCACTGGGGAGTGCTCAGAGAGTATTCTAAGGGTATCGGACTGTCCGAGTGTGGCAGTCCACTCCCTGTACTATCAGTGTCAGAGCTTGGTCAGCATTGCCGGCAGTAAGTCGGATCTGTTTCCAGTGAGGGTTGGACTCCACCAAGGCTACCCTTTGTCAACAAATCTGTTCATAACTTTTATGGACAGAATTTGTAGGCGCAGTCAGAGCGTTGAGGGGATCTGTTGAGAGGACTAGGTCTCTGCTTTTTGCAGATGATGTGGTCCTGAGGATTTTCAGCTCTCACTGGATTGGTTCGCAGCCGAGTGTGAAGCGACTGGGATGAGAATCAGCACCTCCAAGTCCGATTTCGTGGTTCTTGCCCGGAAAAGGGTGGAGTGCCATCTCTATGTTGGGGAGGAGATCATGCCCCATGTGAAGGAGTTCAAGTACCTCGGAGTCTTGTTCACGAGTGAGGGAATAGTGGATCGTGAGATCGACAGACGGCGTCTTCAGTAATGCAGACGCTGTATCAATCCGTTGTGGTGAAGAAGGAGCTGAGCCGGAAGGCAAAGCTCTCAATTTACCGGTCGATCTACATTCCTATCCTCACCTATGGTCATGACCTTTGGTGTATGACCGAAAGGACAAGATCACGGGTACAAGCGGCCAAAATGGGTTTCCTTTGCCGAGTGGCGGAGCTCTCCCTTAGAGACAGGGTGAGAAGCTCTGTCAACTGGGGGGAGCTCAAAGTGAAGCAGCTGCTCCTCCACATCGAGAGGAGCCAGATGAGGTGGTTCGGGCATCTGGTCAGGATGCCCCCTGAACGCCTCCCTAGGGCACGTCCGACCGGCAGTAGGCCACGGGGAAGACCCAGGACACGTTGGGAAGTCTATGTCTCCTAGCTGTTCTAGGAACGCCTTTGGATCCCCCGGTAGGAGCTGGACGAAATGGCTGGGGAGAGGGAAATCGAGGCTTCTCAGCTTGGGCTGCCGCCCCCACAACCCGACCTCGGATAAGCGGAAAAAATGGATGGATGGATGTGGACGGTTTAGAATATAAACGATTGTGTGAAGTACATTTTTCCATTAAAATGTTAAGAATAAACAAATTTAGCCATACAGATTGAGTGCTTTATTGGCGCACATTTTTTCGTGGGTCACGTAAAATGACCTTGAGTTTGACACCTGTGTTAAAGGTAGTTTTCAAAACTTGGAAATGACCGCCTCTTCAAATGTTGCCCATTTCCTTTTTTTTTTTTTTTTTCATTTTATTGTATTTCTTTATTGTATTAACATTTTTAATTATTTGGATTTTTTTACTTGCAATTAATACTCAGTCTATAGTTGGAGTTTTCCCGGTATTTATTTCTTCTCTTTATTTGTTATTCGGCGTTTTGAGCGTAAACAGGTCACATTTTTAACAATATTATTTGTTTATGAAGCATGTATTTGCCAAAAGATTTCAATATAGTGTTAATATCCTTATGGTAAAGTGATGTGTTGGGACAATGAACTTGAGTGGAAGAGATAGTTCCCAACACTGAGATGGCATGTGACATCTAAAGGCCGAAGGGGATCTCGACCTTCCTTGAAATAAGCGCAAATACCTGAAAAAAGCAGTTTGAGGTCAACTGACCCTATGTTGTGTTCCAGATGCTTGTGTCCATGACCCCTGTCTCAACGGGGGCACCTGCATGGAACGGGACGGACAGATCCAGTGCCTCTGTTTGCCGACTTACGGAGGAGACCTCTGTGACAAAGGTGAGCGCAAGGCCATTCTCCTGCATTCAAAGTCCAATCTAAACAAAATACTTCTCCCGTTGACGCTTTCAGATCTGCAGAGCTGCGAACCAGGCTGGGACAAGTTTCACGGCTTCTGCTACCGACATTTCGGCCAGCGTCTGAGCTGGGAGGTGGCCGAGCAGCACTGCCGCATGCAGGGGGCTCATCTGGTCTCCATTTTGACCCCAGAGGAGCAGGACTACATCAACAGTAGGACCACCCATTACCAAACTTGCCAACCTTGAGACCTCCGAGGGTGGGGCGGAGGCGTGGTTTGGGGTGCGTGATAGGGGCGGGGGCGTGGTTAAGGAGAGAGTATATTTACAGCCAATTCACCAACTCAAGTATTTCATATATATATATATATATATATACAGTATATATGTATGAAATACCTAACTTTCAGTGAATTCTAGCTATATATATTTATTTTGTTATATATATATGAATAAAATAAATAGTTGAATTTCAGACGGCACCTATCAAATACACAATAATAAAAACACAGTTGTTCTACTAACTGTACTGTGCTTGCTGGTTACAAAAAAAAAAAAAAACTTGCACTATTTCAGTAACGGCACTTCCGAGTTTCCAGAAGATGGCGCCAGTATGTGCTTTGCCTCGCCGTCTCTCGCTGTCGGCTCTGTTCGTTTTTGTGTTGTTTGCGTCTATTTTCGTCTCTTGTCAGCTCACTGCTTGAGTATGACCGCCAAACACTGTTGGATCTTTGCCCCTTTCCCACTGATATGATCAACTTCGACGTTGGTTTTTCGACGTCCCAGTCAGCTTCTTCACCTGGCCAGATTCCTGCCTTCCTTTCCCGCCTCGTGGCTCCTCTCCCCCGCCACCTGCGGGCTGTGTGTCTGGCCCCACCTGGATTAGCTGCACCCTTGGACGTGCTGCCCCCCGCCTGGTTCGGTCTTGTGAACGCAAGATCTTTGACAAACAAAACGTTTATCCTGAAGGATTTCTTCACTTCCCGCGGACTTGACTTCCTCTGTGTGACGGAAACATGGCTGAGAGCCGGTAAGTCCGCCCCTCTTAATGAACTTCTGCCTCCGGAGTGTTCCTACTTAAATTCTCCGTGGTCGTCCAGTCGAAAAGGAGGAGGATTAGCAGTCGTTTTTAAAAAAGGACTTTAAATACCGTCAGATCCGCCTGCAATCCTCCCTTTCAAGCTTAGAACTGTGCATGTTTGAGCTGGAGGGGGCGTGGCCTCCAGCTCCAGCTGAATTTTGGGAGATTTTCGGGGGGAAATTTCTTCCGGGAGGTTTTCAGGAGGGGCGCTGAATTTCATGAGTCTCCCGGAAAATCCGGGAGTGTTGGCAAGTATGCCCATTACTTCTGACTGACCTTCGTTGTCATTGTGTGTTCACTGTGTTGCTTTTGTCATCCACAGACAACTATAAAGAATACCAATGGACTGGCTTGAATGATAAGACGATTGAGAATGATTTCCAGTGGTCTGATGGCAACCCTTTGGTGAGTTGTTTATTCACTGTTTATGAAGAATTAGCATGTTCGCTGGAGACATCGCTGAACATAGTGGTGTTAAACTCGTTTTCATTGAGCGCCACATTGCAGTTATGGCTGCAATATAAATATATACAGTACAGGCCAAACGTTTTGACACAACTATTTACATTGCAGATTGTCACTGAAAGCACCAAAACTGTGAAAGTGAAAACCATGTCAGGTGAGGCTACCGCTTGAAGCTCATCGAGAGAATGCCAAGAGTGTGCAACGCAGTAATCAGAGCACAAAGGGTGGCTATTTTGAAGAAACTAAAATATTTCACCTTTTTTTGTTAAGTACATAACTCCACATGTGTTCATTCATAGTTTTGATGCCTTCAGTGACAATCTACAATGTAAATAGTCACGGAAATAAAGAAAACGCTTTGAATGAGAAGGTGTGTCCAAGCGTTTGGCCTGTACTGCATATAGTGTGATTTTTAACATACAAGATAAAACATTTTTTGTAGAATTAACTGTAAAAAACAGCCAAAATTTCTCTGTAAAATGTATATATTGTTTTTTACAGCATGTTAATGTAAATGCTAAAACAGTACCACAGATTTTTATGTTAAAAATTCAGGTGACTGATCCGACAGTTTCTCATCTGCTGACATTTTTACCAGGTGCACTTTTGTTTTGAAGTTATAAGTCAAGTAGATATTTAATTACGGTATTTTAATTTCAATCGAAACATTTTGATAGTATATTTGTTGCATTATTAGATGATGTTAAAGTTTAGAAGATCCCAGACTTAACATTAGGTAACATTTACATATTCGGAACAAATAAAGTATTTGATTAAAAACCCCCATTTCCATGTGAGTTGGGAAATTTTGTTGGATATAAATATAAAATGATTTGCAAATCATTTTATACCCATATTCAGTTGAATATGCTACAAAGACAACATATTTGATGTTCAAACTGATAAAAAAATATTGGTTTTTGCAAATAATCATTAACTTTAGAATTTGATGCCAGCAACACGTGACAAAGAAGTTGGGAAAGATGGCAATAAATACTAATTAAGTTGAGGAATGCTCATCAAACACTTATTTGGAACATCCCACAGGTGTGCAGGCTAATTGGGAACAGGTGGCTGCCATGATTGGGTATAAAAGCCCCTTCCATGAAATGCTGAGAAATTCACAAACAAGGATGAGGCGAGGGTCACCAATTTGTAAGCAAATTGTCGGACAGTTTTAGAACAACATTTCTCAACGAGCTATTGCAAGGAATTTAGGGATTTTACCATCTACGGGCCGTAAAATCATCAAAAGGTTCAGAGAATCTGAAGAAATCACTGCACTTAAGCGTTGATATTACGGACCTTTGATCCCTCATTTCACTGCATCAAAAACCGACATCAGTGTGTAAAGGATATCACCACATGGGCTCAGGAACACTTCAGAAAACCACTGTCACTAAATACAGTTTGTCGCTACATCTGTAAGTGCAAGTTAAAACTCTACTATGCAAAGCAAAAGCCATTTATCAACAACATTCAGTAACGCCGCCGGCTTCGCTGGGCCCGAGATCATCTAAGATGGACAGATGCAAAGTGGAAAAGTGTTCTGTGGTCTGACGAGTCCACATTTCAAATTATATTTGGAAATTGTGGAAGTGGTGTCCTCTGGAAAAAAGAGGAAAATAACCATCCAGATTTTTATAGGCGCAAAGTTCAAAAGCCAGCATCTGCGATGGTATGGGGGTGTATTAGTGGCCAAGGCATGGGTAACTTACACATCTGTGAAGGCACCATTAAGGGTGAATGGTCCATACAGGTTTTGGAGCAACATATGTTGTCATCCAAGCCACGTTATCATGGACGCCCCTGCTTATTTCAGAAAAAAATACTAAGCCACGTGTTACAACAGCGTGGCTTCGTAGTAAAAGAGTGCGGGTACTTTCCTGGCCCGCCTGCAGTCCAGCCATGTCTCCCATCGAAAATGTGTGGCCCATTATGAAGCGTAAAGTACGACAACAAGACCCCGGACTGTTGAACAACTTAAGCTGTACATCAAGCAAGAATGGTAAAGAATTACACTTTCAAAGCTTCAGCAATTAGTTTCCTCAGTTCCCAATCGTTTATTGAGTGTTGTTAAAAGAAAAGGTGATGTACCACCGTGGTGAACATGCCCTTTCCCAACTACTTTGGCACGTGTTGCAGCTATGAAATTCTAAGTTAATTATTATTTGCAAAAAAAAAAAAAGTTTATGACTTTGAACATCAAATATCTTGTCTTTGTAGTGCATTCAACTGAATATGGGTTGAAAAGGATTTGCAAATCATTGTATTCCGTTTATATTTAAATCTAACACAATTTCCCAACTCATATGGAAACGGGGTTTGTATGATCCATGTTTTTCTTTTAATATTCAGAGTTCTTCTTTTTCTATGCAGTTGTATGAAAACTGGTACCGAGGGCAGCCTGACAGCTACTTCCTGTCCGGGGAGGATTGCGTAGTGATGGTGTGGCACGACGATGGCCGCTGGAGCGACGTGCCCTGCAACTACCACCTTGCCTACACTTGCAAGAAAGGCACCTGTGCGTAATACAACAGTGGTCAGCAATGTAATGCACATATCCTGCATTTAACACTATACTTACTATTATGATTGTGTGGTCAGCTGCACCGTACTACAAAATAGGCCCTTTGGCTCTCACTTGTGGTGATCGTAGGCTATTACAACATGCATTCACAGCAACTGCTACTTTAACTTTTTTCATATTTTTCGCAGCCTCATGTGGCCCGCCGCCTAGGGTCCGGAATGCATCCATGTTCGGAAAGCCCCGCCAGCGCTACGAGACCGATGCTGTGGTGCGTTATCACTGCAATCAGGCTTTCCAGCAGAGACTGAACCCTCTGATCAGGTGTCTCCCAGGCGGTAGGTGGGAGAGGCCCCAAATTCAGTGCTTCCCAGGTGAGATAAGAGATTGGTTTTACGAGAAAATCCTTCACATAAGTAACAACCCAAATCTCCTTTCAGAGCATGGTGGCCTGGACTCTGAAATGACAACGTCGACTGATGGCAATTTAGCTGCCTTTCAAGATGGAATTGAAACCACCACAGAGTCACCACTTTACTGGGACATCAAGTTTTAAAACTCCCATACAATCTGCTGTTTTAACTTGACAAGCGGAAAAATAGGCTTTTACCAATTCATGTTATCTACTGTTTTCATGTGCGCTACGTCAAAAAGTATGTTTTCTTTGCAGAATGGTGCTAATATCTTCAATATCACATATCCCACCTGCTCAAGTTTTAGGCCTATACATGTAAGAGTGTATAGAGTAACATTTCTGCTCTCAACTCCCCCAAAAAAGGAACCCTGAAGATGTTCAGGAAATTCAGAGAGACATTTTGCATTTGATTATTTCGCAGCAGACACAGTTTTGTTCGTCAGCTTTATGTTGTAATAAAGTTATGTAGAACAGAGCAAAGAATAAATTCTTCTCTTATTCAAGTGCTGTGCCTTGTATTGATTATATATGGACTTTGAATTATTTTTACCACCCTTTCTTTTGACATATATTACCTTTGGTTGTGAAATATATCTACCTTTCTTGCTCTATATAAATATTATTTCTAAATATTTAAATAGACAAAAGTGCACCTAAATAAATTGATTTATCGTCCAAAAATTATTTGATTACAAGAGTTCAATTCAAACTAAGATGTTGACGTTTATAATTTTTTTAATAAACTACATTACTGAATTTACATTTTATCGTTAAGCTATAACCTAGATGAATGAGACAATATTTTGAAATGTATGTATATATGAATATATGTATGAATAAATATGTGTACATATAAATGTATGTGTGCATATGTGTATATGTATGTGTATATATATATATATATATATATATATATATATATATATATATATATATATATATATATATATATATATATATATCCTGTATGTAGTGGGCTTCACGGTGGACGAGTGGTTAGTGCGTCTGCCTCACAATACGATGGTCCTGAGTAGTCCTGGGTTCAATCTCGGGCTCGGGGTCTTTCTGTGTGGAGTTTGCATGTTCTCCCCGTGAATGCGTGTGTTCCCTCCGTGTACTCCGGCTTCCTCCCACCTCCAAAGACATGCACCTGGGGATAGGTTGATTGACAACACTAAATTTGCCCTAGTGTGTGAATGTTGTCTGTCTATCTATGTTGGCCCTGCGATGAAGTGGCGACTTGTCCAGGGTGTACGCCGCCTTCCGCCCGATTGTAGCTGAGATAAGCACCAGCGCCCCCCGCGACCGCAAAGGGAGTAAGCGGCAGAAAATGGATGGATGGATATATATATATATTTTATGTATATGTATGTGTGTATATATATAATATATGTATATGTATATATACATACATATATATGTGTATATATATATATATATATATATATATATATATATATATATATATGGTATGTGTGTATATATATATATAGTATGTGTATATGTATGTACATATAAACATGTATGTATGTACATATATATATATAAATATGTATATATATATATGTATATATATATATATATATATAAATATGTATATATGTATATATATTTTTTTAAATTGTATTTATTTAAAAATTGAATAAAAAATCTCCTTCTCACCTCGGTGGGATGGTATCTGTGTCATCCTCAAGTTCGGGTCCTTTACCTGAGGCCGGTAAGTTTGAGGGTTCTGTGCAGTATCTTGACTGTTCCTATGACTGCGCTCTTCTAGACTGAGGCTTCAGGTGTTGTTCCTGGGATCTGTTGGAACCACTTTCCCAGTTTGGGGGTTATTGTCCCAAGCGCCCTCACTACCACGGGGACCACGCTTGCCAAACTTTCAATATTTCATCCTGGACTGTTGCCTTGACACTCACTAGCCCTCGCCCTCCATCTTTTCGCTTAGTGTATAGCCCTCAGTATGGAACTTTCCGCGCATATATATATATATATATATATATATATATATATATATATATATATATATATATATATATATATATGTATATATATATATGTATATATATACATATATATATGTATATGTATGTATATATATACATATATATATATGTATATATATATATATATATATATATATATATATACACAGTGGGGCAAAAAAGTATTTAGTCAGCCACCGATTGTGCAAGTTCTCCCACTTAAAATGATGACAGAGGTCTGTAATTTTCATCATAGGTGCACTTCAACTGTGAGAGACAGAATGTGAAGAAAAAATCCAGGAATTCACATTGTAGGAATTTTAAATAATTTATTTGTAAATTATGGTGGAAAATAAGTATTTGGTCAACCATTCAAAGCTCTCACTGATGGAAGGAGGTTTTGTCTCAAAATCTCACGATACATGGCCCCATTCATTCTTTCCTTAACACGGATCAATCGTCCTGTCCCCTTAGCAGAAAAACAGCCCCAAATCATGATGTTTCCACCCCCATGCTTCACAGTAGGTATGGTGTTCTTGGGATGCAACTCAGTATTCTTCTTCCTCCAAACACGAGGAGTTGAGTTTGTACCAAAAAGTTGTATTTTGGTGTCATCTGACCACATGACATTCTCCCAATCCTCTGCTGTATCATCCATGTGCTCTCTGACAAACTTCACACGGGCCTGGACATGCATTGGCTTAAGCAGGGGGCACGTCTGGCACTGCAGGATTTGATTCCCAGTGGGCGTAGTGTGTTACTGATGGTAACCTTTGTTACTTTGGTCCCAGCTCTCTGCAGGTCATTCACCAGGTCCCCCCGTGTGGTCCAGGGATTTTTGCTCACCGTTCTCATGATCATTTTGACCCCACGGGATGAGATCTTGCGTGGAGCCCCAGATCGAGGGAGATTATCAGTGGATAATTGCTCCCACAGTTGATTTTTTCACACCAAGCTGCTTGCCTATTGTAGATTCACTCTTCCCAGTCTGGTGCAGGTCTACAATTCTTTTCCTGGTGTCCTTCGACAGCTCTTTTGTCTTGGCCATAGTGGAGTTTGGAATCTGACTGTTTGAGGCTGTGGACAGGTGTCTTTTATACATAAAACGAGTTCAAACATCCATCCATCCATCCATTTTCTACCGCTTATTCCCTTTCGGGGTCGCGGGGGGCGCTGGCGCCTATCTCAGCTACAATCGGGCGGAAGGCGGTGTACACCCTGGACAAGTCCCCACCTCATCGCAGGGCCAACACAGATAGACAGACAACATTCACACTCACATTCACACACTAGGGCCAATTTAGTGTTGCCAATCAACCTATCCCCAGGTGCATGTCTTTGGAAGTGGGAGGAAGCCGGAGTACCCGGAGGGAACCCACGCATTCACGGGGAGAACATGCAAACTCCACACAGAAAGAGCCCGTGCCTGGATTTGAACCCAGGACTGCAGGACCTTCGTATTGTGAGGCAGACGCACTAACCCCTCTGCCACCGTGAAGCCCCGAGTTCAAACAAGTGCCATTAATACAGGTAACGAGTGGAGGACAGAAGAGCTTCTTAAAGAAGAAGTTACAGGTCTGTGAGAGCCAGAGATCTTCCTTGTTTGAAGTGACCAAATACTTGTTTTCCACCATAATTTACAAATAAATTCTTTAAAATTCCTACAATGTGAATTCCTGGATTTATTTTTCACATTCTGTCTCTCACAGTTGAAGTGTACCTATGATGAAAATTACAGACCTCTGTCATCATTTTAAGTGGGAGAACTTGCACAATAGGTGGCTGACTAAATACTTTTTGCCCCACTGTAAATATACAGTTCAACCAACCCTAAAAACAACAACGATGCTCAATAAATGAAATACCAACATAGTGATTTTTCTAATATATTTACAGTTACATGTTTAAAATTTTAAATTATAACATTTCTGCAAAGGAGTAGGAAGAAGAAGAGTTGATTTAATCTTACCACTCTCCTTTTCTTGAAATAATTTCTAACATTTATATTCACTTCCATTTTCGATCTTAAACACAACGAGGGGCAGGTATATGGCGCTGTGGGTAGAGCGGCCGTGCCAGAAACCTGAGGGTTCCAGGTTCCCTCACCGCCTCTTGACATCCAAATCTCTGCCGTTGTGTCCTTGGGCAGGACACTTCACCCTTGCCCCCCGTGCTGCTCACACTGGTGAATGAATGATGAATGAATGATATGTGGTGGTCGGAGGGGCCGTAGGCGCAAACTGGCAGCCTCGCTTCCGTCAGTCTACCCCAGGGCAGCTGTGGCTACAAATGTAGCCACAGCTGCCCTGGGGTAGACTGACGTGGGTGGGTTCCCACTTCTCTGTGAGCGCTTTGAGTATCTAATAATAGAAAAGCGTGATATAAAATCTAATCCATTATTATTATTATTATTAACAATAGAGTTCACTTTGATCGGTAGTTCATTTACTGAATGGTTCAGATAATTTACTGAATATGTGATGGATGAAGTGTCATTCATCAATCGGGTTCAATATTTTTTTATCAATAGACGAAAATGGACTGCTGTTGTTGTGTGTGCTCAAAGAGTACTTTGTACTCTTTGAGTTTGAACAGTTTCCCAAACTGGAATACATCAGTACATGGTTGACTTATTTGCTTCATCCATTCCATAATTTAATAGCACATACTGATATACAAAAGGTCTTAAAGGTTGTACATGCAAACAAATGTTTTAAGTTTTCTCTGAGATTATATTTCTCCTCTTTTGTTGAGAAGTATTGTTGTACATTCTTGAGTAGCAGGTAATATTTTGCTTTATGCATGATTTTAGCTGTTTGCAAAAGCACCACATTTTTGAGTTTCAAAATTTTTGATTTGATACATAAGGGGTTTTAATGTTCTCTCTATCCAACATTATGTATTATTCTAATTGTATTGTATTTTTTCAATCTCTATTTGTGTAGAGTACACACCACAAAAGTCAGAAATTATAGAACTTTTTACCTTCTAAAAAGTAAATTTGAAGTCACTACGAACAACATATCAGATATTTATTGACTGACAGCATGTTTAGAGTAGTGTAGAGTGCTTACAAAAACTACAAAAATCAAAATACATCAACCGGGCATTGTATTACTGATTATACCCACATGAGACCATCCTTGGAATTTATGGCCTTCCAAAAAAACACAAAGATGGGGCTCGCCTCAGACCCATTGTCAGCAGCATTAAAGGCCTACTGAAACCCACTACTACCGACCACGCAGTCTGATAGTTTTTATATCAGTGATGAAATATTAACATTGCAACACATGCCAATACGGCACGTTTAGTTTACTGAATTGCAATTTTAAATTTCCCGCGGAGTTTCTTGTTGAAAACGTCGCGTAATGATGACGCGTGCGCGTGACGTCACGGACTGTCAGGAAATATTAGCGCAGCACTACTTACGGCTAAAAGTCGTTTCTTTTCATCGCGCAATTACACAGTATTCACAGACATCTGTGTTGCTGAATCTTTTGCATTTTGTTCAATTAATAATGGAAAAGTCAAAGTATATATATATATATGTGTGTGTGTGTGTGTGTCTATATATACGTCTATATTTGTCTATATATACGTATATATGTATATATACGTATATATGTATATATACGTATATATATGTATATATACGTCTATATATGTATATATATGTCTATGTATATATGTCTATATATGTACATATATATGTATATATGTGTGTATATATGTATATATATATGAATATATGTATATATACACATATATGTGTATGTACATATATGTATATATGCATGCATATATATATATATGCATATATGTATATATATGTATACATAAATACCTTCAAATATTAAGTACAAACCGTTTTTGAATATATATAATTATGAAGATGAAACCAATTAAAGCATAAATACTAAATGCAGCCATGCAGGGGACCAACTCGTTATTTATGTACACTGTCAAATTAGGGGTAATTTCTGGATGGCCACGTTGCTCACCTGTGTCGAGTGCGCATGTGCCACCGGCTGTTCTTTTAACCTCTGCGGAAGGCACGTCACGAGTTCGTCACGCAGCCAAAAGAACGTTTGAAAATCCGCGCGCCACAACATTAAAGTGCTCAAAATGGGTAAGTAATCTTATCTTCAAAGTTTTGTATTTCACCACAAATACGAGTTTTAGTAAGATAAAAGACAAAGTATTTTATACAATAATAGTTCTAAAAAATCATTCAAAATGGCAGCCATGTCTTGTCAAAAATGTCGTTTTTCGTGCGTTTTATTGTTTCATTTGTCCGTTTTGTTTTGTTTTTTTAATGTAAACGTGAAAGTATGTCTACTTTTAAAAAACGAAAATAATTTAAAAGAGTCTCTGTGGAAGTGTGAAACTGTGACAATAGTCTCGTCTGGTCACCACAAGATGGCAGCACTGCGACATGATCTGCGGAAGTGGGTGTAAAGCAAAATAAAATGGTGTGCAGTTTATGGAACATGGTTCTCTTCTTACTACTAAAACCCTCAACGTCTTCAGGAAAGTTAAATAGTTCAAGTGTTTATTGACTCTCGTTATTCAATTTTTTTAATGGTATTTGTTTATATTAAGAAGCATCGTCTTTGTTGGCGTCTGTGGAATGGGTTGGTAAACACAAGACGCCATTTAAATTGCATTTAGTGAAAAGAAAACTTTTAAACCCTTTTAACTAAAATTATGCTCCCTTTTGACACTGCCCAAAATGTATTCCTAATAATAGTATAGTATAGGGGTCGGGAACCTTTTTGGCCGAGAGAGCTAGGAAAGCCAAATATGTTAAAATGTATTTCCGTGAGAGCCATACAATAATTTTTAAAGGCCTACTGATACCCACTACTATCGACCACGCAGTCTGATAGTTTATGATGAAATATTAACATTGCAACACATGCCAATAAGCCGGTTTAGTTTACTAAATTGCAATTTTAAATTTCCCGCGGAGTTTCTTGTTGAAAACGTCGCGGAATGATGACGCGTGCACGTGACGTCACGGACTGTCAGGAAATAGTAGCGCAGCACCATTTGCGGCTAAAAGTCCTCTCTTTTCATCGCGCAATTAAACAGTATTCTGGACATCTGTGTTGCTGAATCTTTTGCAATTTGTTAAATTAATAATGGAGAAGTCAAAGTAGAAAGATGGAGTTGTGAAGCTTTAGCTTTTAGCCACACAAACACACGGTGATTCCTTGTTTAAAATTCCCAGAGGTGAAGCTTTACTATGGATCAGAGCGGTCAAGCGAAAATGGTTCCCAACCACTTGTCAACCGGCAGGTTTCGGTGAGAAAATTGTGTTAAAAAGTCGCCTCTTACCTGAGATCTGTGGAGTTTGCGCCTTCCTTGTGACTGCCGTCGACTTCCCTCAGACACTGGCCTCAAGACACCCATGGACAGACCCCTCCGACTCTTAGGTACTATTTAATCTCACTAAAACACTAGCAACCCAATAGAAAGGTAAGGGATTTCCCAGAATTATCTTAGTAAATGTGTCTAAAAACATCTGAATCCGTCCCAATGAAATCGCCTTTTTTTCCTTTTTAACTTAATTATTATTATTTTTTTTTTCTAGTCCTTCGCTATCAATATCATCATCCACAAATCTTGCATCCTCGCTCAAATTAATGGGGAAATTGTCGTTTTCTCAGTTCGAATAGCTTTTGCTGCTGGAGGCTCCAATTAAAAACAATGTGAGGACGTGAGGAGCCCTCACCCTTGTGACCTCATCGTCTGCGACTTCCGGTAAAGACAAGGCTTTTCTATCAGCACCAAAAGTTGCGAACTTTATCGTGGATGTTCTCTACTAAATCCTTTCAGCAAAAATATGCCAATATCGCAAAATGATCTAGTATGACACATAGAATGGACCTGCTATCCCCGTTTGAATAAGAAAATCTCATTTCAGTAGGCCTTTAAATGCATTTAGTGAAAAGACAACTTTTAAACCCTTTTAACTAAAACTATGCTCCCTTTTGACACTGCCCAAAATGTATTCCTAATAATAGTATAGTATAGGGGTTGGGGACCTTCTTGGCCGAGAGAGCCAGGAAAGCCAAATATCTTAAAATGTATTTCCTTGAGAGCCATATAATAATTTTTTAGACTGAATACAACTAAATGGGTGCATTTTTCAAGTATAACCAACATTTTTGGAGTATGATAAGTCTCGTATTATTTTTAATAACATTGCTATTTTGAAGCTAAACAATAATAAATAAAATACTTCTTACAATTTATGCGACCCTCCTGTACCCCGAAGGACAGCTGGGATTGGCTGAGTCACCCGCAACCTTGAACACGCGCGGTAGAAAATGGATGGATGGATTAAAATGCATGAGAATGTTTTATATTTTGAACGTTATTTTTAACGCTGTTATTTCCAGCGGAATTATTCATTACTTATCAAGTTAAAGGGGAAGATTATCACAATTTCAGAAGGGTTAAAACCAATAAAAATCAGTTCCCAGTGGGTTATTTTATTTTTCGAAGATTTTCTTAAAATTTTACCCATCATGGAATATCCCGAAAAAAGGCTTTAAAGTGCCTGATTTTCGCTGTCGTTAAATCCAGCCGTCCATTTTCCTGTGACGTCACTGCGTGACGCCAATAAAAACCAACATGGCAGATAGAACTGAAAGATATACCGACATTAGCTCGGATTCAGACTCGGATTTCAGCGGTTTAAGCGATTCAACAGATTACGCATGTATTGAAACGGATTGTTGGAGTGTGGAGGCAGATAGCAAAAACGACATTGAAGAAGAAACTGAAGCTATTGAGCCATATCATGAACGGCAACGTGGACGAATTCGGCGATCGCCTTCTAACCAACGATTGCATCATTTGACCACTGGAGCAATTTAAATCTGTTGATTGGTAAGTGTTTGTTTGGCATTAAATGTGGGTGGAGGGAAAGGCTGGGTGCAAATATAGCTACTAATGTACATACAGCTAGCCTAAATAGCATGTTAGCATCGATTAGCTGGCAGTCATGCCGTGACCAAATATGTCTGATTAGCACATAAGTCAATAACATCAACAAAACTCACCTTTGTGATTTCGTTGACTTTATCGTTGGAAATGCATCTGCTTTGAGTGTCGCAGGATATCCACACATCTCAGTCGTAGCATCGCTATCGTCGGTAAAATGTGCAGAACAAACGAGGGACTTTCGCATTTTTTGACATTGGTGCAACTTGAATCTGTCGATTGGTATGTGTTTGTTTGGCATTAAATGTGGGTGGAGGGAAAGGATGGATGCAAATATAGCTACAAATGAGGCATATTAATGCAATATGTACATACAGCTAGCCTGAATAGCATGTTAGCATCGATTAGCATGCTGTGATAATCGATGCACACTCTACGTAAGTCAACTTGAATCCGTCCCTGATCGTGTTGTTACACCCTCCGACAACACACCGGCGAGGCATGATGTCTCCAAGGTACGGAAAACAGTCGAAAAAACGGAAAATAACAGAGCTGATTTGACTTGGGGTGTGTAACGTGTTTGAGAAAATGGCGGATTGCTTCCAGTTGTTACGTCACGGGTGAAAGGTCATCGCTCCGACAGCGAACAATTGAAAGGCGTTTAAATCGCCAAATTCGCCCTTTTAGAGTTCGGAAATCGGTTAAAAAAACATATGGGCTTTTTTCTGCAACATCAAGGTATATATTGACGCTTACATAGGTCTGGTGATAATGTTCCCCTTTAAGCAATGTCAGCTAAGATTTATCTGAGAGCCAGATGCAGTCATTAAAATAGCCACATCTGGCTTGCGAGCCATAGGTTCCCTATCCCTGGTAAGTATGATGATAATGTTTTATTCCAACTGCAACTGTGTTTTTTTTAATCTTATGAAACATTGCTCTTAATCTCAAAACCCCTGAGTAAATATAAATAAGCCCAGTAAGAACCTCTGAGCAAGGCAGCCTGCACCTTTTGGAGCACACTATCATTAGTGCTTCTGCCAGTCCCAAAAACACAGCAATGCTGCCCAGCTGGGAGCGTGTGCGTGCCTTGCTTCAAATAACAAATAACACGTTCTAATTACCGGTAGGGCTGATTCATAAAAAATGGGCGGATCTGCAACAAGGTGTTCTCAGGGCTTCAATAGCACTCACTTACTCGGCCTGAATTTGGATGTCAGTACCCTCTTTGGCCTGAATAACACAGCTCCAGATGGGTGGGTATTGTGGCCCGCGACCTTAAGGTCAAGAGGTCAGGTTGGCGTGAACAGAAACTTGTTTTTAAGGACTCCTTGTAGAGTTCCTCTTTTGACCGAAGGACGCGTGGCTCGCTAATTGAAGACCCACATCCCTAGTCCTGAAAGGCAAGTCTTTTGACACCCGAAAATTACCCTGGGCTGGTGTGAACTGCAAGCCAATCAATCCAACCTTACTTTTTAAAAAAAATATAGTTATTAAGAAAGATGAATTTTACCAGAGGAATAATTTTCTATTTCACACCACTTATAAATCCATCAACAAATGGACGGAAAGAGAGCCAAAAAGACTGAAGAGTGAGAGGTAACTGAAAAAGCACGCTTGCTGGGAACCTCGCCAAAGGTCTTTGCCCACCACCCTTCTCCACCCCCACAAAACATGTCTGTCTTCCCTTCCTGTGCAACCCACAAAACAATACAATATGTGTGCTGAACGTTGCGCCGTTCTTGATTATCAAACCAACATTTGTAATGAGTATATCAAAAACCACGAAAATAAATACTTACATTTTGAGGAAGTTTTTATATAGATCTATATATCTAATTATTTATACTCTAAGATGTATGGAAGTAATGGGCCAGGAGAAAAATATATAAAATGTGAACATATGTTTATTTTTATTTCAGCGGATATAATCCCCTCACCTGTCAAGACAGAAAGGACGGGAAAGGAAATGTCAACACAACCATGGAAACAAATTCAATCAATCAATGTAAGCAACATTCTGAAATCACAGTAAACACTTAACAATAATCTCTTTAAATAAAGGTGCAAAAATAAGAAATATAAGAAACGGTTATATAAGTGTAAAAAAAAATAGTGCAAAGTGTGCAAATGTAAACAGAGAAACCTAAGAAGAAAATAATTTTACGTGATCTGTTTAATATTTAATCTGTTCTTTTAATTTTAAGTATGGAAAATGATTTATGTTATGCAGTAATTGTTATCCAAATATTATTGGACCAAATTATTATTTTGAAAGTAGCACATTTGTTATATTTTGTTACTTATTTTATTTATACAGTCCTTCACTTTAGTTCCTACCTTCCGAAAAGGGAACGGACAAGGGTTTAAAAAAGAAAATATTAGCCTGGTGAAAGAATACAATCCATATACAAATACAAATACAAATACAAAAAACTGCCATATTTTCCTGTTTTAGCCACAGTTTCTTTGGTTTTTGCAGCACTCATTTTTAGTTCATCTTCTCACTTCATGCAGATATTCAACAACGAGACAGCAGAATGGCACAATCAAACTTGATAGTTGATGCAGTTACCAGACCTGGTGGCAGAAAACAATTTCAGGGGGGCATTCCATTTGCCAAAAATGGCCAAAAATGTATTCCTACGACGTGCTGAAGCTTCACTGCTGGTACTTTGTCTGCCTACAACTGATTACTACATGTAAGACAAACACTTGATATTTTTGGTTATTGTAACGATACATGTTTGAAATTATTTAAGCCTTTATCCATCCATCCATCCATTTTCTACCGCTTGTCGTGTCCAAAAAATGACAGAATTGGCCATTTCTATGATATTAATGAGATGGTAAAGGACAGTTATTGATTTGATACTT
Source organism: Nerophis ophidion (assembly GCF_033978795.1). Classification (NCBI taxonomy): domain Eukaryota; kingdom Metazoa; phylum Chordata; class Actinopteri; order Syngnathiformes; family Syngnathidae; genus Nerophis; species Nerophis ophidion. Next base: position 23,573,205 of record NC_084614.1, on the reverse strand, counting down.
ATGTGTTTAGAACCTCTTTCTTGTTTAAAAGCTATACAATATTAACTGTTCTTTATTCAAGCACATAATAAATAATGATAAAGTGTTCAGATGTATTCATTAAATTGTTGCCTGCCAAAAAGGGATTCAAAGTAATATTTTGATCTTGACACATCACATCTGTGCATAAATTGCTAGACTACCCTTAGGAGATGAGATGTGCAATTCTCAAAATATTACTTTGAATCACTTTGGCAAACATAAGTTGTCGTTTGGGGATATTTCAGCTTTTTCAAGGGTACTTAAACATGTAGACAGTAAAGTATGTTCTTTATTATCCTATATCTAACTCTCTTGGGGTAATCTAATAACTAATGCACAGATGAGATTTGTCACTTTCTATTGAATCACTTTTTGGCACTCAAGAATACATTGATCTAATGAATACATCCAAACACTTGATTAATAGTTATTATGTGCATGAACCTAAAAGCAGTTACAGTGGGGCAAAAAAGTATTTAGTCAGCCACTGATTGTGCAAGTTCTCCCACTTAAAATGATGACAGAGGTCTGTAATTTTCATCATAGGTACACTTCTACTGTGAGAGACAGAATGTGAAAAAAAAAATCCAGGAATTCACATTGTAGGGATTTTAAAGAATTTATTTGTAAATTATGGTGGAAAATAAGTATTAGGTCAACCATTCAAAGCTCTCACTGATGGAAGGAGGTTTTGGCTCAAAATCTCACGATACATGGCCCCATTCATTCTTTCCTTAACACGGATCAATCGTCCTGTCCCCTTAGCAGAAAAACAGCCCCAAAGCATGATGTTTCCACCCCCATGCTTCACAGTAGGTATGGTGTTCTTAGGCTGCAACTCAGTATTCTTCTTCCTCCAAACACGACGAGTTGAGTTTATACCAAAATGGATACATGGATGATACAGCAGAGGATTGGGAGAATGTCATGTGGTCAGATGAAACCAAAATAGAACTTTTTGTTATAAACTCAACTCGTCGTGTTTGGAGGAAGAAGTGTACCTCTGATGAAAATTATAGACCTCTGTCATCATTTTAAGTGGGAGAACTTGCACAATCGGTGGCTGACTAAATACTTTTTTGCCCCACTGTATTATTGTGTGTAGCCTATATTCATCCATTTTCTACCACTTGTCTCTTTTGGGGTTGCGTGGGGTCGCTGGAGCCTATCTCAGCTGCATTCGGGCGGTAGGCGGGGTACACATTGGACAAGTTGCCACCCCATCGCAGGGCCAACACAGAGAGAAAGACAACATTCACACTCACATTCACACACTAAGGTAAATTTTGTGTTGCCAATCAACCTATCCCCAGGTGCATGTCTTTGGAGGTGGGAGAAAGCCGGAGTACCCGGAGGGAACCCACGCAATCACGAGGGGAACATGCAAACTCCACACAGAAAGATCCCGAGCCCGGGATTGAACTCAGGACCACTCAGGACTTTCGTATAGTGAGGCAGATGCACTAACCCCTGTTACACCGTACTGCCCTGTGTGTAACTTATAAACAAGAAAAAGGTTTTAACACATCACCATCGGATAAAACAACAGTTCTTTGCAATCTCATCAACACCATGAGAATGGCCAACTCTTTCATAAAAAAAAAAAATAATAATAATTAATTTTCAAGGCTTAAATAGTTTCAAGCACATATCATAACAATAACCAAAAATATAAGTGTTCGTCTTACACGTATTAATAACTCGTGGACAGACAAAGCCACAGCAGTGAAGGTATCGCAATCTACACGCGCTCACCCGGCAAGAATAATAGATTTAACTTAGTTGTGATGTCAAGATCGATGACTGCAGCTGATGGCATAATAGGAGTACAAATCAAGTTGAGCACCTAATACCAGTGGAACATGTTAAAGCCACACATTTTGGTTTCGTTTTAGGCGAGGACTACTGACTTCCTCTTCTGAAAAGAAAAATCATTTGATTGGCTGTCATTCGTAACCAACCCACACCCCTTCTTTAAAGTATGCCGTTATAGAGCTGTGATTGGATATACTCCGAACTTGTTCTACATATAGACATGACAAAATTAAATATGATTGGACTTCGTTTCTGTCGACATTTTTGGCACTTTTTTATACTTAAAGGCCTACTGAAATGAGATTTTCTTATTTAAACGGGGATAGCAGGTCCATTCTATGTGTCATACTTGATCATTACGCTATATTGCCATATTTTTGCTGAAAGGATTTAGTAGAGAACAGTGACGATAAAGTTCGCAACTTTTGGTGCACCAAAAGTTGCCTTTACCGGAAGTAGAAGATGATGACGTAACAAGGGTGAGCGCTCCTCACGTCTTCACATTGTTTATAATGGGAGCCTCCAGCAGCAAGAGCTTTTCGAACCGAGAAAACGACAATTTCCCCATTAATTTGAGCGAGGATGAAAGATTCGTGGATGATGATATTAATAGCGAAGGACTAGAAAATACAATAAAAAATTAAATAAAGTAAAAAAAAAAAAGGCGATTGCATAGGGACTGATTCAGATATTTTTAGACGCATTTACTAGGATAATTCTGGGAAATCCCTTATCTTTCTATTGTGTTGCTAGTGTTTTAGTGAGATTAAATAGTACCTGATAGTCGGAGGGGTGTGTCCACGGGTGTCTTGAGGCCAGTCTCTGAGGGAATTTGACGGCAGCTGGACGCGCAAGCTACGCTGATCTCCAGTAAGAGGCGACTTTTTACCACAATTTTCTCACCGAAACCTGCCAGTTGACAAGTGGTCGGGAACCATGTTCGCTTAACCGCTCTGATCCATAGTAAAGCTTCACCTACGGGAATTTTAAACAAGGAATCACCATGTGTTTGTGTGGCTAAAGGCTAAAGCTTCACAACTCCATCTTTCTATTTTGACTTCTCCATTATTAATTTAACAAATTGCAAAAGATTCAGCAACACAGATGTCCAGAATACTGTTTAATTGCGCGATGAAAAGGGATGTTGGTTTTTAGCCGCAAATGGTGCTGCGCTAATATGTCCTCTACAGTCTGTGACGTCACGCGCCCGCGACATCATTCCGCGACGTTTTCAACAAGAAACTCCGCGGGAAATTTAAAATTGTAATTTAGTAAACTAAACCGGCCGTATTGGCATGTGTTGCAATGTTAATATTTCATCAATGATATATAAACTATCAGACTGCGTGGTCGGTAGTAGTGGGTTTCAGTAGGCCTTTAACTACATTTTCAGTTAACTGTGTTATCATCTTAGTCAACGTATCTTAGTATTTAATTTAATATCATCCTATTTATACCTGTTCTGATGTTAAAAAATAAAATAAAATGAATAAAAAACAGCTTCCAACTCTGTTATCGGGCATCATCATGCCCATGATGCCAAGACTTACTCTTATGGGCTGTTTAGAGTGCCCCTCCTCTTGCATAGTGACCACTTCCTGGTTTGCAAGCTTACCAGACCACAAGTGCCTTGTTCATGCGACTAACCATGCTTCATTTTTTCCGGTTACTTCCACCCCCCAAAAGAAAAAAATAAATGTATGTGTGTTCATACATGCGTGTGTGTGTGTGTGTGTGTGTGTGTGTGTGTGTGTGTGTGTGTGTGTGTGTGTGTGTGTGTGTGTGTGTGTGTGTGTGTGTGTGTGTGTGTGTGTGTGTTTATACAAATCCCGTTTCCATATGAGTTTGGAAAATGTGTTAGATGTAGATATAAACGGAATATAATGATTTGCAAATCATTTTCAACCCATATTCAGTTGAATATGCTACAAAGACAACATATTTGATGTTCAAACTGATAAACATTTTTTTTGTGTGCAAATAATCATTAACTTTAGAATTTGATGCCAGCAACACGTGACAAAGAAGTTGAGAAAGGTGGCAATAAATACTGATAAACTTGAGGAATGCTCATCAAACACTTATTTGGAAAATCCCTCAGGTGTGCAGGCTAATCGGGAACAGGTGGGTTCCATGATTGGGTATAAAAACAGCTTCCCAAAAAATGCTCAGTCTTTCACAAAGAAGGATGGAGCGAGGTACACCCCTTTGTCCACAACAGCGTGAGCAAATAGTCAAACAGGTTCTCAAAGTGCAATTGCAAGAAATTTAGGGATTTCAACATCTACTGTCCATAATATCATCAAAAGGTTCAGAGAATCTGGAGAAATCACGCAACGTAAGCGGTATGGCCGAAAACCAACATTGAATGACCGTGACCTTCGATCCCTGTGAAGGCACCATTAATGCTGAAAGGTACATACACTGTATCAAAAAGCGACATCAATCTCTAAAGGATATTACCACATGGGCTCAGGAACACTTCAGAAAACCACTGTCACTATATACAGTTTGTCGCGACATCTGTAAGTGCAAGTTAAAGCTCTACTATGCAAAGCAAAAGCCATTTATCAACAACATCCAGAAACGCCGCCGGCTTCTCTGGGCCCGAGATCATCTAAGATGGACTGATGCAAAGTGGAAAAGTGTTCTGTGGTCTGACAGTGCACATTTCAAATTGTTTTTGGAAATATTCGACATCGTGTCATCCAGACCAAAGGGGAAGCGAACCATCCAGACTCTTATCGATGCAAAGTTCCAAAGCCAGCATCTGTGATGGTATGGGGGTGCATTAGTGCCCAAGGCATGGGTAACTTACACATCTGTGAAAGCACCATTAATGCTGAAAGGTACATACAAGTTTTGGAACAACCTATGCTGCCATCCAAGCGCTGTCTTTTTCATGGAAGCCCCTGCTTATTTCAGCAAGACAATGCAAAGCCACATTCAGCACGTGTTACAACAGCGTGGCTTCGTAAAAAAAGAGTGCGGGTACTTTCCTGGCCTGCCTGCAGTCCAAAGCTGTCTCCCATCGAAAATGTGTGGCGAATAATGAAGCGTAAAATACGACAGCGGAGACCCAGGACTTTTGAAGGACTGAAGCTCTATATAAAACAAGAATGGGAAAGAATTCCACTTTCAAAGCTTCAACCATTAGTGTCCTCAGTTCCCAAACATTTATTGAGTGTTGTTAAAAGAAAAAGTGATGTAACATAGTGGTGAACATGCCCTTTCCCAACTACTTTGGAAATTCTAAGTTAATTATTATTTGCAAAAAAAACCAAAGTTTATGAGTTCAAACATCCAATATCTTGTCTTTGTAGTGCATTCAATTGAATATGGGTTGAAAAGGATTCAAAAATCATTGTATTCCGTTTATATTTACATGTAACACAATTTCCCAACTCATATGGAAACAGGGTTTGTGTATATATATATACACAAACCCTGTTTCCATATGAGTTGGGAAATTGTGGTACATATATATATATATATATATATATATATATATATATATATATATATATATATATATATATATATATATATATATATATATATATATATATATATATATATATATATATATATATATATAGGGACGGCGTGGCGCAGTGGGATAGTGGCCGTGCGCAACCCGAGGGTCACTGGTTCAAATCCCACCTAGAACCAACCTCGTCACGTCCGTTGTGTCCTGAGCAAGACACTTCACCCTTGCTCCTGATGGGTGCTGGTTGGCGCCTTGCATGGCAGCTCCCTCCATCAGTGTGTGAATGGGTAAATGTGGAAGTAGTGTCAAAGCGCTTTGAGTACCTTGAAGGTAGAAAAGCGCTATACAAGTACAACCCATTTATCATTTATATATATATTAGTGTGTATATATGTATGTGTATATAACACATTTTATATTGATATCGATTACATGTTAATTGATATTGTTTAACTGGCCCAAACTGAGTTTGGTATCATTTCATCTTCTGGTGCCTTTATTTTGGTGCCACTTTCATTTCTTTCAGTCAATCAATCAATCAATCAATCAATCAATCAATGTTTATTTATATAGCCCTAAATCACAAGTGCTTCATTTGGATTACTTGTTTTACTGCACCTTCACCTTCACCATTCTTTAATCTATTTACTTCCACCTGTTGCTCCTTGCCATTCTGGATTATATAGTTGTGTTATGTGTGCCTGCTAGTTTGTATGCTCCCAATTTAAAGCTTTATTCATCTCTCCCGCTGTCTCTCGTTCCGTATACAATTGTGAGAAGCTTTCTGTTTCCCTAAAAAAGGACCTTCTACCTGGACATCGCCAGCCGTCTCTGCATCTTTGAGTCACGCCATAAACAACACCATGCCGTGTCGTAACACTTTCTGTTGTTGCTTTTTAATATCACCTGTGTGAATTTTAGGACCTTTGGTTCATTTCAGCTGCTGTAACACTCCCTATCTATCTTGGCTTAATAATGAAGGAAGCTAACAAGCTAAATTGGCAACGAGAATTGTTGGTTGCTCACTGGATGCAGAGTAAATAATCGATTCTCCAATGCACCTTGATTAGAATGTGGAAGATTCATTAATCCATGGACAAATGTTTAAACATTGATTATATACATGTACGTTAAATATATATACTTGTCTAAATGGAATTTTTCCTCAATGTAATGTCCAAAGTACTATTACCACGAATGCATATTATTAATTGCTTCTAGTAATGAGTAAAGTATTTCTGATTCTGATTTTGATGGGTTGTATCCCAGTAGCCTTTATTTTATGCAGATTTCTAAGGGAGGTAAAACTAGAAGAATAAAAAATGTGTGGATGCAAGATGTACATAAATGACTTTTGCAGCATGCTGCAAGGAAGTCATCTCTCTGATATAACAGCGCCTCTAATCCTAGCCAATTAGGCCCACTGCGCCGAGGAGTGGCTGTTTTCACACTGCACCAATTTGGCCTTGGTAGTGACAGGTTGAGTGCTGCTTTGGGGATAGAATGGCAGGCAATAGTGTGAAAACACAAACAGGTTATAATTTGAACCCACGCCGAGCACGCAGCATGTGGGGGTAGCCGTTTGTTGGAGATTGTTAACTCACTTGAAATGTTCGTTGTATTTTTTTCTTGCAGCCCGTTAATACAGGTGTGAATATCGAGAACATCTCTGACACATGATTGTTCTTACCCGTAGTCCTCACAAAGACACACATTTTTAGAAATCTAGCCACAGGTCATCGGTTTTCCAAGTCAATTGTGAATAAACATGAAACTGTCATGTGAACTGCAAATATAAGTCATTATTTACTTTATTTTGATGGGCCTTGATGTATTTTTTTACATCCCTCAGGGAACAATAAAGTACTTTCTATTCTATTCTATTCCATTCTATTATATTTCTTTCACCACTAAAATTTGCAATAATTTCAACTCAAACTAGCAATTGCACAAGTCTGCGGATTAAAATATTAGTAATGTCACTCCTATAGTTTAAAACTGCTTTAGTTTCGTTTCGGGTGATAACAAGAGAGCTTTGGTTTGTTGCTCCCTTCACCTGCAGTACTTATCATATCCCGCAGGGGGCCAGTGTGATCTGAAATGCCTCAATTGTGACACCATTCCTTTTTAAGACATGTCGGATTCATTTTAAAAAATATGATAGAAAATTCGTAACTTAACATCCAATATGTTTAAATGAACTGAACATTTTTGTAAAAATTAACACTAGCATGAGGTTAGAAGTCTTGACCCTGGGAATAAAAATGCCATGCACTAAAGCATGTGCTCTTAACCTTTTTGACTTAGGAGCCCACTCAAATATTAATCTTACCCCTGATTTTATTAGTATTCAACCATTGTAGCTAACCTACTTACAGTTTAGAAGGATAAACCTTGTCAAATTATATGAACGCATGTGTTAACCACAAATATCAAGGCTTAGGTCAGGTTTCAAAAATAGTAATCAAATGTACAGCAAAGGAAGGGACTGATGAAAAATAAATATACCTACAACTATGCAGTGCTACAATAAATACATTTTAATAAATTAATCCATCCATCCATCCATCATCTTCCGCTTATCCGAGGTCGGGTCGCGGGGGCAGCAGCCTAAGCAGGGAAGCCCAGACTTCCCTATCTCCAGCCACTTCGTCTAGCTCTTCCCGGGGGATCCCGAGGCGTTCCCAGGCCAGCCGGGAGACATAGTCTTTCCAACGTGTCCTGGGTCTTCCCCGTGGCCTCCTACCAGCTGGACGTGCCCTAAACACATCCCTAGGGAGGCGTTCGGGTGGCATCCTGACCAGATGCCCGAACCACCTCATCTGGCTCCTCTCGATGTGGAGGAGCAGCGGCTTTACGTTGAGCTCCTCCCGGATGGCAGAGCTTCTCACCCTATCTCTAAGGGAGAGCCCCGCCACCCGGCGGAGGAAACTCATTTCGGCCGCTTGTACCCGTGATCTTATCCTTTCGGTCATAAATTAATAATTATTAATAATAATGAATATGTTTAAATTATAAGTGTAAATGAAAATACAGCTTAATATTGTTTGCACTAAAGAAACTTATCTCACTTTACCACCAGTCTTCTTCTGTTTGTATGATATTGTCATTACTGCCACAAACGGTGGAAAAGTGTATTACAACTGAATACGGACCACAGCTGAGAAACAGATATTTTCTGGCGGCACTCTAGTGATGGGTTCGCTGCCCAACAGCTTTAATGTTCATAAATTGGATAGTTTATTTCAATGCTGATGAATGGCCACATAGAGTATATGATTTATTCATATTAAAGCTCATGTAATATCAGTGTCAGTCTGTATTTATGCCATTGGGAAACATTTGTATGTTTTCAATAATTTGATGGATGAATGTGTCGATTATTGTACCGCAAAATTAGAATTCCTCACAATTACAGTAGTTGCAAGTTCTAAAAACACTACCAAAACCCAAAAATGATACAAAAAAACATAAAACGAATGCAAAAAATCTGCCAAGTAGCAAGACAAGACTGGGCTTTAAACTTCAATTTTGTGCCATGAATTTGCAGCTTTTGGGGTTGAGTGTGCTGCAGCTGCAGCATTTATTTTTTGCATTTGCAACTTTGAAGCGTTTATGTAATTGCAGTATTTTTCCACAATATTTTTTAGAACTGAACCGCTCAAGACATTCCTCTCCACCTGCTAAACCCACGCGTCTATCAAACATTTGACCAAACACTCTGCTGTCAATGTTATAGTCACCGCCGTGTCTTTCTAGTGTTCCTCTTAGACATTAACATGTGAAAGGCCCCCCCTTTACTGTGAACTTTTTTGACCTCTGACCTCTTCTCTGTGTCTCCTGCAGACAAAAAAAAACTTGCAGCTGGTCTGGCGAGATGGATGGAGGTCTCCCAGTCCCAGTTCTCACCAGTAGACTCCTGTTGACTTATTGGGTGTGCTAACAGGGTATGAAGAGTGAGTACAAAGAAGTGATTATTTCAAGTGTTGTGACTTGTTAATTATGCGCCACAATCTCCACCTTCTCTCTCAACATATTTAAAACGTATTATAAGAGCGGACCCATATGCAGTATCCATTAAAAAACGCGTATATGTTCATGTACGCGTCAATAATGGCATCGGGCTGTCAGGGTTATTGATTGTTGCTTTTTATTTCCACTCAGCGGATAACCTTTAACTTAAAATTAATGAATGATTAATAAGAACAGTGGGACCTAAACGTCATACAACTATGATAGTATCAAGCAAAAATTAATAAGATCATATTGGACTGTGGCGTTTCAACTCACTGTTAAAAGATAAAAGCACATTTTGTAAGCTACAGGTTCTATCTTCCATTTCAACTGGCCTATGCTAATGAGAAAACAGTGGGGCAGAAACTATTATTTAGTTTAATTAAGAAAGGGTTGGTGTTTTATATTACATTTTCTGCTTACTTTTTAAATATGTGAGCACATTTATTATTATGTTAATATTTCATTGTTGCAGGAGTACTTGCATATGCCTCTAAGCCACCTTCACTTTAAGCGTGTCAGTGCCAATGAAGGCACACCCACATACATCCAGACATATAGTGCACACTTTCTCACAGCGCCACCCAGACACACACACACACACACAGTGCGATGCAGACAGTTTGAAGGGCCTCATCCCGCCTGCCTTTTCTTTGGCTGTCTGCTCTGTCTGACCCAGGCTTTTTGTACATCTAATTAAGTAGTCAGACCCTCCAGCATGCCGTGACATACTCATGGCTGATTCCTGCACCCACGTTTTGTGCCTGTGTCCTCATCTGGATGAATCCGTGCGATATTGTTGCGCCATCCCTCTGTGAGCGTTCTGAGAAAATATAAGACAAAAGTGTTCAATAGCGCTCACCAGACTCTTTTTGTGGAGTGGAGCGACTTTGAGACATTAAGTGGGGAATAGAGCACTCCCAAAATTCACACGCTCTTTTTCATGCATTCAGCACAGTTAAGGTCTGAACAGTATGTATTAGCCAAAGTGTGGAGATGAATTTCTGGTTTCTGTGCTTGTGCGTGGGGAATACGACGGGCGACACGCTTCCTTCTCATGTCCAACTTCCTATTGACCTTTTCGTCAATGAACCGTGACCCCTGAACTTTCTTAAAAAGGAGGTCAAGAGGTTAAACTCAGAAAAACCAGCAGGTCAACGAGGCTTTTTTAACCCTGCTAGTCAATGGTAAAGGAATGAAGTGTGGAGCGTCTGACTTGCAAAGGTGCAAAAATACAGCAAATTACCTTGGATGTACTTTGGAGTAGTCAACGTGCGGCTTGTATAGCAGTGTAAATTTACTATCCACTGAAAATGACTTGACACACATCCATTATTGTCAAAATAGATGTGTCAAAAATGTGTCATAAGTAGAGCTGCGCTGTAAACTCCATCACGACATAAGCATTTTATATCGGTCGATGTTGATATTTATGGATATTTTTTATGACCTATCGAAAAAAAGAACCAGGAGAAAAACATATTAAATGGTAACATTTTTATTTAAATTTTACCTTCTTTTCATTATAATCTCCTCAGTTATCAAGGTAGAAAAGAAAGGAAGTGACAACACAACCATGGAAAACACTAAGTGTAAACAAAATTCTAAAATCACAAACACTTAATAACAACCTCTTAAAATCAAGGTGCAATAATAAGGAATATGTAAGAAATGCTCAATAAAGTGTAACACAACAGTGCAAAGTGTGAACATGCAAACATCGACAAACCTGAGAAGAACTTTTTTCTGCAGGTTTACAGCCAGGAAGTTTCGCCATGTGCGAAAGGGTGAGCCCTGCCAAGGTAGTCTATATTGGTTTGACTACGGTTCGTTTTTAAAAGATACAAAAAACTGCCACTCTGTCGAGGTGACTTGTGCTGTTTTATCGACAATTTCTTAGCTCTCTGCAGCATTAATTTTTAGTTTCTCTTCTCACTCCATGTAGAGAATCCGCCGTAAGACAACAAGATGGTTCAACCAAAGTTTATAGTTAAAGGGGAACATTATCACCAGACCCATGTAAGCGTCAATATATACCTTGATCTTGCAGAAAAAAGACCATATGTTTTTTTAACCGATTTCCGAACTCTAAAAGGGTGAATTTGGCGATTGAAACGCCTTTCAATTGTTCGCTGTCGGAGCAATGACCTTTCACCCGTGACGTCACAACAGGAAGCAATCCGTCATTTTCTCAAACACATTACACACACCAAGTCAAATCAGCTGTTATTTTCAGTTTTTTCGACTGTTTTCCGTACCTTGGAGACATTATGCCTCGTCGGCGTGTTGTCGGAGGGTGTAACAACACGAACAGGGACGGATTCAAGTTGACTTACGTGGAGTGTGCTAATCAGACATATCAATGGTCACGGCATGCTAATCGATGCTAACATGGTATTTAGGCTAGCTGTATGTACATATTGCATCAATATGCCTCATTTGTAGCTATATTTGCATCCAGCCATTCCCTCCACCCACATTTAATGCCAAACAAACCATACCAATTGACGGATTCAAGTTGCACCGGTGGTCAAAAGATGCGAAAGTCCCTCGTTTGTTCTGTTCTGTCATAGCATCGCTACCGACGATAGCGATACTACGACAGAAATGTGTGGATATCCTGCGACTTTCAAAGCAGATGAATTTCCAACGATAAAGTCAACGAAATCACAAAGGTGAGTTTTGTTGATGTTTTTGACTTTTATGTGCTAATTACTTCACTTCCTGTTCATGAGAAAGGACGTAAAAGAAAAAGGCTCCGCTTTTGCTACCGGAGTTTTTGTTTATTCTGAAGATTTTGACCACTGATTTGCGATCACAGCCATAGGGGAGTCACCTGGCATCCTTGACCTCATTTTGGTCAGTTGTGAGGCATTGATACGCTGAAATAAGGCAAGTTGGATGAGACGTTTGCCTCAAGCCATTGGCGCCTTACCGCAACTCAAAGCGGTTGCCTAGCAACCAAAAACAACGGCGAGTTTACAGCTGTTTTAAAGTGCTTCCAACGTCGCAGAGTGTTATAAGTTGACAGACTAACACCTCAAATTGATCTCTGAACAACACAAGGTACGCATTGTCGGAACAACCAAGTTAAACGTGTTGCAAGTTGCTAAAGTAACTGCCGTTTAAGACACAAGAGGCACTGACGTCATCGATCTGCCGCTATGCCAAAAGCTAAAGGGAAGACGGAAAGCCCGAAATCTTCGGTGTCAGCCGACACAGAACACAACTGGGACCAAGATTTGAGACTGGACACAGGACATGATGGGGAACAAGGAGCACTACTAAAAATACTCCATGAATTAAAAGAAGGTTGGATAGAAATGAAAGAAGAAATTAAAGAAATAAAAAAAGAGCTGAAAAAAGCAATGGAAGAACACAAACAAGATGTGAAAAGTCTGCAGCAAAATATTGAAAGTCTGCAAACTCAAATCATCACCAGAAAAAATGAAGTCTCTGATATGTGCCAACAATTGAAGACCTTTCAAGAAGATATGCGCCAACAAATGAAGACCCTTCAAGAAGACAACTACATGCTGTGGAATATCATAGATGAAATGGAGCAGGATAAACGAATGAATGATATGATCGTGACAGGGCATCGAATTAAACCAGGATCCTATGCGAAGGCTGTGAATAATGTAGGTGAACCAGATGAAATGGATCTTGTCTCGGCAGAACAGCAACTGGTCAACTTTCTGCAATCAAAGGAAATTGAAATCGACATTAATACCATCGAAACATGCATCCCACTGAACAGAAGAGACAAAAACGCCACTCCAGTTGTGCTCGTGAAATTCGTAAACAGAAAATCTAAAATGGCATTGCTGAGACAGGGAAAGAAGTTGAAGGGAACAAATGTGTACATGAATGAGCCTCTCACTAAACGTAATGCTGGAATCGTCAAGAAAGCACGCGACTTGAGAAAGCAGGGAAAAATCCAGGGAACTTGGAGCGCCAACTCTAAAATCTACATTAAGCTGAATGGAGGTCCAGAAGCAAGAGTAATTGTTGTCAATGACATCAAAGACCTGGACAAATTTTAAGTTTACACAGCTTCCACAACAACGATGATAATGGACTCTGACAGAAAAGAAGCACCTAAACTCAACATCAACACTACTACGCTGCAAGGGACGACTAAAAAAGAAGACCTAGATTCAGGACTGCATCCATCTACACTTATAGAGATTATTGAAACGACATCAAAGATTGTTGAGCAAGGAAATATGGAACTACAAAACGTCTGCAACAAAGAGCACAAAAACCAGGATTTGGAAAACGATATAGATCCAGATACTATTTTTTTTTCCCACATTAGTAATAATTGTTTTTATTACACAGATGAACAATACAATAGCATCATTAAAAGTGACAACAAATTGTCAATTATTCATTTTAATAGCAGAAGCTTGTATGCAAACTACCACAATATTAAGAACTTTTTGGAACACATCAACGAACCCTTCAAAGTGATTGCCGTCACAGAAACATGGATTGATGATAAAAAAGGAATAGATTTTGATATGGAAGGATATGAACTAAACTATATTAACAGAACCAACAAAAATGGAGGAGGAGTAGCTGTGTATGTGATGAAGAACCTGAACTACAAAGTGGTAAAAAAACATGTCATTTGCTATAGATAATATCTTAGAATGTATTACCATTGAAATATGTCAGGAAAATAGCAAAAACATACTCATCAGTTGTATATACCGATCACCTAAGTCAAGTATAGAAACATTTGAAGAATGGATCAAGGCAACTTACATGGACAATGGTAAAAAAATAATTTTCTTATGCGGTGACTTTAATATTGACTTATTGAACCCTAACAAGCAAAAGTTTATTGTCTTACAGAAAAATGTAATTTAAAACATTTGTATGCACGTACAACACTTAAGACCTTCAGTATATCAGTATGTGGAATTAAATTATGGAATGGATTAAGCAAAGCAAACAAACAATGTACTAATATGATCCACTTCAAGAAACTCTTCAAACTGGGAGTGTTTACAAAGTACAAAAAAGAAGAACTATGATAAACATTCTGATTTTACTCACCCATTCATTCTCAAAATAATCTTACTTATCTCATCGTATGGAATAAAACTTGCTTCACCAATTATTTATTTGTTTATTTATTTTTATCGTGATTACTTATTACTTAAGGAGTATACATTGTGAATACATTGAGAACAGGAAGTGAACAAAAGTTTTATCAAGTGTTATGTAAAGAAAAGGGGTAGGATTAAATAAGCTCTGCTTCTTCCTACTCCTTTTCGAACATGTTGAAAAGAGAAACTGGAAATTGTGATGTATCTTGTTGTATGCTTGCATGTTCGAAATAAACTCAAACTCAAACTCAATTAGACATTTTTGCGCACGGCATGACTGCAAGCTAATCGATGCTAACATGCTATTTAGGCTAGCTGTATGTAACTATTGCATCATTATGCCTCATTTGTAGCTATATTTGCATCCAGCCTTTCCCTCCACCCACATTTAATGCCAAACAAACACATACCAATCGACTGATTCAAGTTGCACCAGCTGTCAAAAGATGCAATCGTTGGTTAGAAGGCAATCGCCGAATTCGTCCTCGTTGCCGCTGTCTGTTGCGATAGGGCTAAATAGCTTCAGTTTGTTCTTCAATTTCGTTTTCGCTATCTGCCTCCACACTCCAACCATCCGTTTCAATACATACGTAATCTGTTGAATCGCTTAAGCCGCTGAAATCCGAGTCTGAATCCAAGCTAATGTCGCTATATCTTTCTGTTCTATCCGCCATGTTTGTTTGTATTGGCATCACGCAGTGACGTCACAGGAAAATGGACGGGTGGATATAACGATGGTTAAAATCAGGCACTTTGAAGCAGTTTTTCGGGATATTGCGTGATGGGTAAAATTTTGAAAAAAACTTCGAAAAATAAAATAAGCCACTGGGAACTGCTTTTTATTGGTTTTAACCCTTCTGAAGTTGTGATAATGTTCCCCTTTAATACTGTTACCTGATTGGTCTGTTAGCTTGTCACGCCCCAGATCAGTGATCACTTCCTGCGTTGCACAGTTACCACAGAGCAAGCGCCTTTGTTCATGCAACCAACCTTGCTTCGCAACTTCTGCTTTTTCCAGCATAGAAGAAAATAAATTATCAAATTTTATTGAACACATTTTTTTATTCATATTGATTTCATACAATACAATCAATAATAAGTACAGTAGAAAAATCCACAACAAATTGTTGGAATATTGCAGAAATACAAAACGGCAAGCGTACAAAAAACAGGTTTTGTTATGTTGATGGTTTTAATTCCAGGGGTTCGTGAATACATCCTTGCTCGGCATTACCATCATTGCTATAAGAAATTGCTGTGTTGTTGTGGCAATTAGCTAGCCTAGCACTGCCATGCTAAAGGTCTTATGAGGGCAGCTGTTGATGTGTTAAGGGCAGTAATAAGTTTTAAAAGAGCGTCAGACTCTGTGTGCTTCGGTCGGGATGCTACATTTTTTACCAAATGTTACTTGTAAAATGACAAGCGCTTGATGCAGGTTACTGAGTCTGTATTCATTTAGCACTGATAGCTTCTGTTTTGGTCTGTCTATGTACTACCGCTGACACTGGTGTTGTTATGGAACCAGGTTTCGGTGCCCATCCCTACTTCTGAGTCTCATACGCACAAGTATTAATTCGTTTCAGTTTGTCCTTGGTGTGTTGCCTTAGTCTGGAAGTAATCTTCACTCATAATGTGCCAGTCTTTGCTTTTGTTGAGCCCTACAAAGTGTTCATACTGCAAGTATTGTACTTATCACGCACAAGCTGTTTGATTATAATATATATCTTAGTTGTAGTTTTCATTATCAAATTTGGAGGTGATGAAATTGCCACGTAAAATTGCTTATACTAATCAGTAGCATTAATTAGGCATATCCAATGTAAATTAGCATTGAACTAGTGCATTTTGAAAAGTGGAGTCTTACTTTTGAGTGCTTTCTGTCCAGCACGCTTGCTGTGTTGGAATGGATGATTTGCAGCATCACCTAAAAATATGACAATTTCCTTGCCAAGTGTTTAAACCAGTGAGGAGTCTACAACCGGACGTGACATCACCTTTAACAAAGGTATTGAACTGTTGTACCATTTGATTTCATGTGAATCGATAACCGGTAAAACTGACAGAATTGTTCTTGAACACCTTTAACATCAGGGGCAGCACGGTGTTACAGGTGTTAGTGCATGTGCCTCACATTACGAAGGTCCTGAGTTCAATCCCGGGCTCGGGATCTTTCTGTGTGGAGTTTGCATGTTCTCCCCGTGACTGCGTGGGTTCCCTCCGGGTACTCCGGCTTCCTCCCACCTCCAAAAACATTGCACCTGGGGATAGGTTGATTGGCAACACTAAATTGGCCCTAGTGTGTGAATGTGAGTGTGAATGTTGTCTGTCTATTTGTGTTTGTGTTTTGTAATAATATTGATAATTAATTAATATGCATTAAACTGTTATATTTAAAACAGGATATATTATTTCATGCAATCACACCACCTTTTGAAGTTTTGGCAGATGCATATACATTTATGAGATAAAAATGCCCCAAGGCAGTGAGAGCGGATGTCTCTCAATCAGCAGGGCGTTGCAGGTGTCTTCACCACTTGACCAGGAAATGACTTTCACTGGGCTCAAAGGTCAATAAACTTCTGCCTTTATAAGGCCGTGGAAGAGTGTCACACAGGGCAACCGCTCTCTTCTGATCACACCGCCACCTCACACACTAACACAAAAATGGTTCAATTATGTGTGATGAATTAGGGAGGAAGTGACCTTTGTCCATATGCCCCCAAAGGTCGCATGTTGAATTTCTGTCCCCAAACAAGACCTCGATGGGTTCTGTTAGTATTTCCTTTTTATCCTAAAGAAAATATTAAGTTAATAGTGTCTGCTGTAGCATTTAGCAATATTTACCAATACTGTATGTTGAGATTTTAGTAACATATAATATTAATTTTGACCATATTTTTTCACAATAACAGCTATAGACACAACTTTTTTCATTACCTCATCACTGAGACGCAGGCTTTGCTCTTGAACTTGAACCCGTTTCCCTCATTCCACCAAATTTTACAGCACCCAGGAACCCCGCCATCTCCTCCCCCTGTCCTCACTCCTAGTGCCATGTCTTTCTTTGTAGAGCTGTCTTCCTTGACTTTCTGCATCTCCAGTCTGGTCCTTCGCGCCCTGGTCGCCCACCCTCCTCCCGCCGCGCAGCCATTCTTCACTGATGTGGGTTGTTGAGATGGTTGTTGGGCTGGGGGGCCCCTAGGGGCTCGCATTGCAGAATGCTAAACAGGACCTTCCCACGATTTTCCCTCTTAGACGTCCGCTTTTGTTGTTTTGATTCCATTACAATCAGACAGTTCCCGAGACTTTTTTTCTCCGCACGTCTGGAAGCTAGTCTGCAACTCTTAACTGGCCCCTCCCCAGCCAACCTACCTGTCATATGGTCCCACCCACATTCATCAGGACTCATGATCTCATTCATAGGTCAAAAATGCTATAAGATACAAGAGGTTGCCGGTTGAAATGGCAATAACAATGTCTTCATTTAGTTATATTTCCATGGCAACCAAACCCTTTGGTAATGTGAACTACATATTAGTCAGTTTTTATTTTACATTTCTATACATAACTTTTCTTAAAACAGCAAATAATTAATGTTGTGTTTCATTATGGTCAAGTCCCATTTTCGTTGTGCAGCCACTTAGGCAAAGTTGACAGGGCTTAAGCATAACTGCACCATTGTCAAATCTGATATTGGAAGGAAACCAAATTGACTAAAACAAAAGCTGAATGCTGAATTTGAGTACTCCCCTCAATTTATCACTTTTAAAATTATTATCTAAGCTAAAAGTGCGTTATAAAAATACTTTTCAAACATAGTTCCTTTTTGGAACATTGTATTTTTTAAGTGTTTTTACTGTGAAGTATTTGTTTCTATTCATGAAATTGACTGTAATGTTATTAAAATTATTTACTTTTGTTTTTTTGCGTTTTTTTAACATAAACTGTTACAACTACAGCTTATCCTCACATGTTTCTTAAGTTTATGATCACCAGAAATTCTTTCATCTCAAGAAGAGGCACTCAAACATTTGATTTTAAATCTTTAAGTTATCATGACATCATGAAGGTAAATTTTCATTACTCCTGGACATGAAGTCACCTCTGACCCGCCCCTAGCTGGACGAGCTGCTCCTTTGTCGCTGTTAACTGTTTCCAGACTAAACCGCGATAAGAAAACTTCCGTGAAATAGGAATTCTTATTCATGGATAATTTTCCTTGTTGGAGTTAGGGATGTAAAAATATGAAAATTTCGCAGGGCGGTTATTGTTATCAAAATAACCACGGTTGTCTTTTTTTTGCGGTATTGTTGAATGTGCTCAAAAATTACTTATACACTCACTGAAATCTTTTAAAAAGCCCATTATTTTGCATGTTTCGTGTTTCTTATGCTTCCCAAATTTCCCCTTGGGGAATAATAAAGTATTTCTGATTCTGATTCTTGTATGAGTGTTCTGGTGTCCAACTCTGTTCAAAGGTTCTTCAACGCACCATAAAAAACACCTCTGTATCAAATGGTGCGTTCCATTTTTCCTCGCTTGCCTTGTCTAAATTTTAAACAACTTAATAATTAATATGCACTCTTTTTGCAACATTTGAAGAGATAACCCAAACACTATTGCTAGCAGTGTGGAACGTGCGGTATATACTACCATATTTTTCGGATGATAAGCCGCTCCGGATTATATGTCGCACCGACCGAAAATGCATGATAAAGAAGGAAAAAAACATATACGTCGCACTGGAGTATTAGTTGCATTTTTGGGGGAAATGTATTTGATAAAATCCAACACCAAGAATAGACATTTGAAAGGCAATTTAAAATAAATAAAGAATAATGAACAACAGGCTGAATAAGTGTACGTTATATGACGCATAAATAACCAACTGAGAACGTGCCTGGTATGTTAACATAACATATTATGGTAAGAGTCATTCAAATAACTATAACATATAGAACATAATACGATAGAGCTAGTGCTTGTCAGGGGTATCACCGTTTCCAAAGTTATGATACTCCCGTATACTAAAGTAATGTCCGATCATTACCTTATAAAATTCGAGGTTCAGACTCATGTTCGGCAAGCTAATAATAATAATAATAACTGCTATAGCAGCCGCAACATTAATGCTGCCACAACGACAACCCTTGCTGGCCTACTGCCCTCACTAACAACTTTAACAACGTCCTGCGCGAAACCATTGATAGTATAGCACTTCTGAAGTTAAAAAAGGCTCCAAAAAGGCGTACCCCATGGTTCACAGAAGAAACTCGAGCTCAGAAATTATCATGTAGAAAGCAGGAACGCAAATGGCGCACGACTAAACTTGAGGTGCACCATCAAGAATGGAGT
Organism: Nerophis ophidion; assembly: GCF_033978795.1. Lineage (NCBI taxonomy): Eukaryota > Metazoa > Chordata > Actinopteri > Syngnathiformes > Syngnathidae > Nerophis > Nerophis ophidion. The sequence goes on along the minus strand of NC_084614.1, from coordinate 23,553,390 downwards.
GATAGTTTAATAACTTATAAAGGCATGCTTACCTTAGCTAAAGCTAAATATTACTCAAATCTCATCCACCTTAATAAAAACAATCCTAAATTTTTGTTTAGTACGACAGCATCGCTAACCCAACAAGGGACCCCTTCCAGTAGCTCCACCCACTCAGCAGATGACTTTATGACATTTTTTAATAAGAAAATTGAAGTCATTAGAAAGGAGATTAAAGACAATGCGTCCCAGCTACAACTGGGTTCTATTAACACAGATACGACTGTATATACAGCGGATACTGCCTTCCAAAATAGTTTCTCTCATTTTGATGAAATAACATTAGAAGAATTGTTACAGTGTGTAAATGGAATAAAACAAACAACATGTTTACTTGACCCACTTCCTGGGAAACTTATCAAGGAGCTCTTTGTATTTTTAAGTCCATCCATCCATCCATTTCCTACCGCTTATTCCCTTTTGGGGTCGCGGGGGGCGCTGGCGCCTATCTCAGCTACAATCGGGCAGGAGGCGGGGTACACCCTGGACAAGTCGCCACCTCATCGCAAGGCCAACACAGATAGACAGACAACATTAGGTCCATAAGTGCTAAATATAATGAACTTATCACTTTCCTCTGGCACTGTTCCCCTAGCATTCAAAAAAGTGGTTATTCATCTTCTCCTTAAAAGACCTAACCTCGATCCTGACCTCATGGTAAACTACAAACTGGTGTCTCACCTTCCCTTTATTTGAAAAATCCTCGAAAAAATTGTTGCAGAGCAGCTAAATGAACACTTGGCATCTAACAATCTATGTGAAACCTTTCAATCCGGTTTCAGGTCAAATCACTCTACGGAGACAGCCCTCGCAATAATGACTAATGATCTATTCTGATGCGTCATCTATATTGCTGCTCCTCGATCTTAGCGCTGCTTTCGATACCGTCGATCATAATATTTTATTAGAGCGTATCAAAACACGAATTGGTATGTCAGACTTAGCCCTGTCTTGGTTTAACTCTTATCTTACTGACAGGATGCAGTGCGTTTCCCATAACAATGTGACCTCGGACTATGTTAAGGTAATGTGTGGAGTTCCCCAGGGTTCGGTCCTTGGCCCTGCATTCTTCAGCATATACATGATGCCGCTAAGTGACATCATACACAAATACGGTATTAGCTTTCACTGTTATGCTGATGACACCCAACTCTACATGCCCTTAAAGCTGACCAACACGCCGAATTTTAGTCAGCTGGAGTCGTGTCTTAATGAAATTAAACAATGGATGTCCGCTAACTTTTTGCAACTCAACGCCAAAAAAATGGAAATGCTGATTATCGGTCCTGCTAGACACCGACCTTTATTTAATAATACAACTTTAACATTTGACAACCAAACAATTAAACAAGGCGACTCGGTAAAGAATCTGGGTATTATCTTCGACCCAACTCTCTCCTTTGAGTAACACATTAAAAGCGTTACTAAATTGGCCTTTTATCATGTCCGTAATATCGCTAAAATTCGCTCCATTTTGTCTACTAACGACGCTGAGATCATTATCCATGCGTTTGTCATGTCTCGCCTCGATTACTGTAACGTATTATTTTAGGGTCTCCCCAAGTCTAGCATTAAAAGATTACAGTTGGTACAAAATGCGGCTACTAGACTTTTGACAAGAACAAGAAAGTTTGATCATTTTACGCCTATACTGGCTCACCTGCACTGGCTTCCTGTGCACTTAAGATGTGACTTTAAGGTTTTACTACTTACGTACAAAATACTACACGGTCTAGCTCCAGCCTATCTTGCCGATTGCATTGTACCATATGTCCCGGCAAGAAATCTGCGTTCAAAGGACTCCGGCTTATTAGTGATTCCCAGAGTCCCAAAAAAAGTCTGCGGGCTATAGAGTGTTTTCCGTTCGGGCTCCAGTACTCTGGAATGCCCTCCCGGTAACAGTTTGAGATGCTACCTCAGTAGAAGCATTTAAGTCTCACCTTAAAACTAATTTGTATACTCTGGCCTTTAAATAGACTCCCTTTTTAGACCAGTTGATCTGCTGTTTCTTTTCTTTTTCTCCTCTGTCCCACTCTCCCTTGTGGAGGGGGTCCGGTCCGGTGGCCATGGATGAAGTACTGGCTGTCCAGAGTCGGGACCCAGGATGGACCGCTCGTCCAGAGTCGGGACCCAGGATGGACCGCTCGCCTGTGTATCGGCTGGGGACATCTCTGTGCTGCTGATCCGCCTCCGCTTGGGATGGTTTCCTGTTGGCTCCACTATGGACGGGACTCTCGGTACTGTGTTGGATCCACTTTGGACTGGACTTTCACGGTTGTGTTGGATCCAATATGGATTGAACTTTCACAGTATCATGTTAGACCCGCTCGACATCCATTACTTTCGGTCCCCTAGAGGTGGGGGGTTGCCCACATACGTGGTCCTCTCCAAGGTTTCTTATAGTCATCATTGTCACCGACGTCCCACTGGGTGTGAGTATTCCTTGCCCTTTGTGGACTCTACCGAGGATGTCGTTGTGGTTTGTGCAGCCCTTTGAGACACTAGTGATTTAGGGCTATATAATAATCAGTGATTGATTGATTGAGAACATGCTATACGTTTACCAAACAATCTGTCACTCCTAATCGATAAATCCGATGAAATCTTCTTCCTCAATGTCGCTTCTAAACAACTCTGCCAACTCCAAAGGTATGCACCTTTTCCTTTTGTCGTTTTTTGCTACATATTTCACTACGTCCAGCTTGTAATCTGCAGTACATAATTTCCTTTTCAGTGCCATTTTTGTTCAGCCCTTCTCAGTTTTTTTAAAATACCGCCAATGATGAAATGATCCATTTTAATAGCTACGAAAGTAGCATATAGCATATAGCAGTTAGCATTCCATGACCCACAATGCACTTCTGCCATTATCCCTCCTCCGCCGAATTCTTATTGGTTGACGTGTGTGTGACGATTGCTGACATTTTCTTCATCTCTTCCGTGAAGCAGATAAATAATATTATTTGATATTTTACGGTAGTGTGTTAATAATTTCACACATAAGTCGCTCCGAAGTATATGTCGCACCCCCGGCCAAACTATGAAAAAAACTGCGACTTATAGTCTGAAAAATACGGTACATTAAATGATGTAGTTTACACTACAGACAAACGTCTCCCTACACTACTATTCTTATTTTGTATATTCCGGAGAAAAGCCATCTCTACAGTAGACATTTAATGTTGGTCTTTTTTATTTTGTCAGAGTTAGAGGAGCGCTTGTCAAAGATCATCTCTGTGACAATCTGTTGCAAAAATGTGAGTTCCTCACAAGTTTTTAAAACTAAATTTGCAGGCCATCCGTTGAATAGCCCACATGATGAAAAAGAGAGGACCTAAGATGGAACCTTAAGGAACACTAACAGTATAACTAAAGAAGTTGAGAAAAATAACTACTGACTGCATCTGGGGATAGGCCCCTCCCACCTCCAAAAACATGCACCTGGGGATAGGCCCTTCCCACCTCCAAAGACATGCACCTGGGGATAGGCCCCTCCCAACTCCAAAGACATGCACCTGGGGATAGGCCCTTCCCACCTCCAAAGACATGCACCTGGGGATAGGCCCCTCCCACCTCCAAAGACATGCACCTGGGGATAGGCCCCTCCCACCTCCAAAGACATGCACCTTGGGATAGGTTGATTGGCAACACTAAATGGGTCCTAGTGTGTGATTTTGAGTGTGAATGTTGTCTGTCTATCTGTGTTGGCCCTGTGATGAGGTGGCGACTTGTCCAGGGTGTACACCGCCTTCCGCCCGATTGTAGCTGAAATAGGCACCAGCGCCCCCCGCGACCCCAAAGGGAATAAGCGGTAGAAAATGGATGGATGGATGGATGCATCTGAAGAAAACAAGCTACAGCAATACCTTGCTTGTATTAGTCACATTACGAAAAATAACTGCCAAAAAGGAGGACTTAAAGGGATGCCTTGAGGAACGCCTCAGGTATGTCAATCAAAGTTTAGACTCTAGTGTCCTATGTCTGTTAGCAATTTTAAAATGTTTGTTTACCAAGTTTTGAACTGAGCTCGGGGGTCGTTAAGGTGTCATTTTCGGGACGGATTTTGCCCCCGGGCATCTAGGTAGATAGCCTTGCCCTATAGTCCCCCATACACTCTTTTTACTCAAAATAATGGACATTAAAAAATGCAATCTACTGTACATATACTGTACTGTATACATTTAAGACATAAATAAGACATACTGTACAGTAATATAGATTCACACACGCACACAGTTTTTAAACACACCAATTCACCTGTGAACTTATTGCAACTTGTTACAGTGATGATCAGTGTTATGCTTGCAAACACTTAATTCAGACCAAAAAAATGTCAAATGTGCATATTTTTGAATAATAGGCTTGCTATAGGAAAACGTGAAACAGCGTGGAACCGTGATATGATTTTCTAATATATTGGGAAACACTGCAAAAGAGTGCAGCCACTGAATTCTGAGCACAAAGTGGCAAGGGACAACTGAATACAATCTTCATGGAGGAAAACTTTGTAACCCCCTCCCCACTCCAACAGGCTGCACTACCCATTCCAAAATACATATCTGACAACTATCCATCTGCCTATTACAGACATGTGAGCTGTATATTTGATAATTTTGTTCTTCTTGATTTAAGACACTAACCTAACATGATGTTGCTGTTCAAATGTAAGTGTATGTTAGCATTGTAGCTCACATAGCTATGCTAGTGTTGCTAATGTTTGTGTCCTTCTGCGCCCCGTCTGAATGGGACGTTGTTTGTTATATATAAGATATATTGCGTTGGTGCAGAGTTACAGTTTACATCCTCCTGAGCAACATTCCCTCTAAGGTACGCGGCTGTGCAATTGCACACTGTTCACGTGTCCTCTGCGCACGGCAAATATAGGCTGTGCACAAAATCGAATAAAAAGATAAGCGCATAAGAGTGTGCACGTCTGCCGTCGCTCACATGGGCGCCACTGAATGCTCAAGGAGTTTTGGCATTTGCTCATAGATATGAAAAATTGGTGGGAAAATTGCTCCTGAGAACCATTTTTTGTGTCTTTTGGAGATACACTACCGCTGTCAGAGATGTGAACAAACAACTAATTAGCATTAAGGCTGCAAATACAAAAAATTGTCTTCTTAAACCACTTCAAACTAAATTTCAGCATCAGAGCTTTATTTTGGACAACGCACTTCCTGTACAAAGTTCTATAGACCGTAATGATTAATCATTCATCAACGCACGTTTTGAGGCTTCACATCCGTCACATATAGCCTGGCCTCTCTTCCTTGATTAAACGGGCACATATGTAAAACAATTATATCACAGCAGCAACTGGAACTAATGGCCTGTACGCCTACTTAAGGAACAGCTGTAGCATTGTCTTTACCCCATGCAGACGCATCCAGATGTGACTATGGGTCACCTCTGGAATTGTGCAGAGCGTGTAGACATTGATCAGCCAATGTGGACACAAAGATGGGAGACGCTCCCTGCAGACGGCTGTTCCCGTCGGAGCACAACATTCAATTCATAAAAAGCAACATAACGCGAGCCAAACGGGAAACGAGCCAAAATGGCTTAGACATATGCGGCAGTACAGTATTTAACGTGACATTGCTTTAGATATACCTTTTCTGTGATGAAAATAATTTCAGGCACATTATTGTCTCGCTGTAAACAGGTTTTTATTGATCATATCAACAATCTAATTTGCATAGAACAAAGAGAGCATGAAAAATGGACTTGAGTGCAATCAGCTATAGATGTACATGTCAATATAAGTCAGGAATGTCCAAACTCTTCCCATATTTTGTACTAAAATAACCTCTTAGCTTAAATTAGACAAATCAGTGTAATATATATACACTACACAAACTTGTGTCATTTTTAAAATAATCAAAGACCAATAAAAGAACTTACCAAAATTTGTCACACTGGGGACATCCCTAGTGAATTGTCAAATAAATATTTCAAACATGAAAATGATATAAAGTACATGCTTGCCAACAGTTACAATGCATAAAACCATTGCAGAAGTGTTCCTGTACTGCTGCGTCACTTTCCTCACACCGGCAGCAAGCCATTTAGTGTGCAAACTCAACAATATTTTTTATGTGCAAAAGCCCATTTGCATAGATTTTAAAACAATAGTGTGCATATGTAAGACAACAATAAACATCATCATTTGACATTACAAAGCAGTGCATCCTGCATGCAGTTTGTCAAATACAAGAACAAATACACTGCATATAAATCGGTAAGTTATGATGCATTGAGAAAAAGCATCAGATGCATTCTAGTCACACAGATTGTCATTGACATTTGATTGTGCACATAAAACATTTTTACACAAATGTATATTTGTATAAAATTAAATGCATATAAATATTATTATTACACAATTAAAATGTATATACAAATGTAAATGTTAGGCTTTCACTCCAACCTAAAATAGAACATAATAGTAAAAAAAAATTGTATTTTTTTCTCATCTATGAAAAAACATTTGACACATTCCATAAAACTGAGAAGCATCACAGTTATTGTTATCAACTTGTCAGGTAATGAAGACGTGACGAATCCTTTTAACCTTCACTCGAAATCCACTTGTCGTTTATCATCTGCTATGCGGATCAGCCATCCCAACCACGGATCAGTCCACTGTGCTGTGAGAGTTCAGGAGAACGTCCCGTCACGCGCATGCGCGTAATGTGGCCAAACGCTTTCTAAGGAGGAAACAAATGTGGGGGGTAAAAAACGTGCAAAAACATGTACACTACATTCTGAAAGTATTCACAGCACTTGTTGTGTTACAGTCTTATTCCAAAATAAATCCATTAATTTTTGTTCTCAAAATTCTACAGACAATTCCCCTAGTGACAATGTTTTCTTTTTATTTTACAAATGTATTAAAAAAGACAAATCAAGTATTCACAGCTTTTTTATTCTCGATACTTTGTTAAAGTTAAAAGTTTAAGTGCCATTGATTGTCTCACACACACACTAGGTGTGGTGAAATTATCCTCTCTATTTGACCCATCCCCACAGTGGAGCAGTGAGCAGCAGCCGTGGCCGCAACCAGAAATCATTTGGTAATTTAACCCCCAATTCAAACCCTTGATGCTGAGTGCCAAGCAGGTAGGTTGATGGTTGTTGATGCACCTTTTAGAAATAATTACAGCCTCAAGTCTTTTTGAATACGATGCCACAAGCTGGGCACACCTATCTTTGGGCAGTTTCGCCCACTCCTTTTTGCAGCACCTCTTAAGCCATCAGCTTGGATGGTAAGTGATGGTTTTCATCCAGGATGTTTCTGTACATTGCTGCTGCATTCATCTGAATCTAGACAGGGAGGTGACGAATAATTACTCAGATCTACAGCATTCCTCTGTGAAGAGAGTAAAACATTCTAGAAGGACAACCATCTCTACAGCAATCCACAAAGCAAGCCTGTATGTACAGTGGCCAGATAGAGGCCATTTTTTTGTTAAAAGTTTGCCAAAATGGACCTGAAAGACTCTCAATCCATGTGAAACACAATTCTCTTGTTTGAGCCGTCATGTTTAAAGGAAATCAAGCACAGCTCATCACCAAGCCAATACCATCCCTACATTGAAGCATAGTGGTGGCAGCATCATGCTTTGGGAATGTTTTTCAGCGGCTGGAACTGGGAGAATAGTCAGGATAGAGGGAAAGATGAATGCAGCAATGCACAGAGACGTCCTGGATGAAAACCAATGCTTCTCATCCAATCTAATGGAGCTTGAAAGGTGCTGCAAAAATGAATGAGCAAAGTAGAAACTGCCTAAAGATATGTGTGCCAAGTTGTGGCATCGTATTTAAAAATACTGTAGGCTGTAATTGCTGCCAAAGGTGTAAAAAAAACAAAAACATTTGCAAATCATCACAAGTTATTGCTGTAGAATTTTGAAGACAAAAATGTAATTATTTCATTTTGGAATACGACTGTAAAATAACAAGGAAAAGGTGAAGCGCTGTGAATACTTTCCAAATGCACTGTATATACAGACTTCAGCCTAAAACAGAAACAGAAAATGTGTACTTAATAATAGTGAGTATTGAGGATGGGCGAATCAATCCAAATATCAATATCAATACCAAGGGTAGTATCAGTATTAGATCGATAATAGGATGATGCTAGCTATCAAGTATTTTTATTAACCAAGTAATCTTTTGATTGGTTTGTTGGATTAATCAAGTAATCGGATAAAACACACTTTATAGTTCAATGCGTATTTTAGGGAAAATATTTGAAATAGACAACAATTTTCCTGCTTGGTATAAAGTTAGGGAAAATATTTGAAATAGACAACAATTTTCCTGCTTGGTATAAAGTTTTTTCCCAATTAATTCACATCATCAACATTAAAATTGCTCCTTTAAAATGTATGCGTTCATAAAAAAAATATAAATGGAAAAAAACAGATCCCACCCCTGCGCCACTGCTCTCATGTGCGGAAACTGTCATTTTATTTTTAAAGTCATAAAGTTTTTTTGTACTTTAAACTTAATTTTGCTGAAATATTTGTGTGTAATAAAAAGAAATACTTGTATTCATTTGGACATATTGTTAGTGTATTCTCTTATTGTATTTAGATATTAAAATATTTTGCTGTATCTGAATGTAATCATGATCAACAATTTAAAGGCAAAATTATCTTAAACGAAAGGTATATCTTTTTCATTAATGTATTTATCTGGTACCAGATCAATATCATCGTTTGCAGTATCATCCACCTCTAGTGAGTATGTTAAAGTATAGTATAGTGTTTGCAAGCCTCACAGTGTATGTGTGTTACCCACAGATGGCATGCATAGGATCTGAGGCAACCAACCTCCCCCAAGCACAAAATACGACTGCCTCATCCTCATCCCTCCATCATTGTCTTCACGACCAAAGCGTGTTTTCTCCCACGCTTTTATTTCCTCCCCATCCCGTCTGCAACCGCAGAGGCAAGAAGAGGGAAGGGCTATAAGCCCTGATTGGGTCGCCGTGGCAACCGCGCATTGGCATCGTCCTGATTGGAGTATGCAGGGGCTAATTATGCAGAAGAGAGAAAACAAAGTGGGCCATATTGAAATGCAGAGCGTTGCATGGCTTGGGAGGGATTACCATAAGAGGAAAGACCCCTCAGCACTATACGTTTATAAGTCCTCTGTGACTTATCATACTACATTCAGAATATTACTTTTGCTGATGGAATTTTCATTGTACAAAAACAAGGAAGAAATGCTTACTGCTAATGCTAATGTTCACTGAGTGCTAATTGTGTGTGCGCATGCGTGTGTGTTTATTAGGCGGGATGCTTGGACTGTGAGAACGGACTCAGTGTGGTAGGGGTTTGTGTATGTATGCCTTGGATGGGGGACAGAAGGGGGGGTTATGTTGACAATGGCCGCCATTGTTTACCAATCTCCCTCGTCCATTAATCAGGACCATCCAGCTCTAATTGGCGTTTTGGTTAAGCCGGTCTCCAGACCCCTGCTCCCTCCACTGGCCTAAATAATGGCGTTACGCCACAAGTGCCGCCGCTCATCGGGGAGGACAATGTGTCGCTTGTCTGTGAACCCCCCCCAATCCCCCCACCCCAAAATAAACCTCACACAGAAGCACAAAGAAGGCCTCTCACTATTGAGATCTCACTGTAGCATGCCGCCTCGTCTTGTCTATCTAAGCCCCCCGCAAAGCCTTCCTCCTCCTCTTCTTTACTTGGAAGGTTCCTTTCCTGAACGTTCCCGTGTGCTCGCTAGTTCATTTGAGGATGGTCGGCGATACGCTAAACCACCAAACTTATTGTATTCTTTTAAAAACTAGATGACACGACCGCAGTTGAACACATCTTAAGTCATCTCCATGGCAACACATCATCTCCTGTGAGTCGCCACAAAGTCGCTAATTACGGGGCTTAGCAGTAATCAGGTAGCTTGTAGGTATGTTTTCAAATATTGGAAGTAATAGCCGTCACCAATGAACTTGATGTAGAAAATCGTGCACTTGGCTTGAGCGCTGCCAAAAAAACAGACAGTCCGCCGCAGTGCAGGCGTCGCGCCAAAACCACAGCTGCCCTCCGAAATGGCAGACGCCCAAAAGCCGTCGGCGCTCGCTATATAAATATATATATATATATATATATATCATCCCCGCCGCCTCGTCTCTCGCGGGTTTGTGGGCTGCAATTAACACAGCGGCGGTAATTAAAACCTGTTTTAAAGGCATTCAGTGTAACGATTGCGGGGCCGGGGTGCAAAGGTGGCCATGATTCTCTCCTGCTGCCATTTTGTGCCAGTCTTGCTAAGATGGTGGCAGCGCTGTGACTTCCATGCGTGGGAGAGGACAAACTGAGGAGGGAGGGGCGGAGGAAGAGGAGGATTATGGGATTGAGGAGGGGGAGTCGACTCGGCGCATTGCTGAGGCATTCGCGAGATACAACAAAAGTTATTTTTGTTTGCACATTGTCGACCCGCGCCTAATCATTTTGTGTATTAAAAATAGCATGCATGATTTACATGCGCGTGCTATACCGCGCACACATTAACAAACACCATGCATGAGCGCGCGCGCACACACACAGACAACACAGACGGTTCTCATGGTATGGTGTGCCCCCCTCAGCATGCAAATGACATTCATTATGCAAATGCATACAAATGAGGCCCAACCATCTGAGAATGAAAGCTGGTAAATAAATGAGAAGAATGACAATATAGGTGAATAAAGGCAAAACCCCAAAAGAAGTATGTGTAGTTACAGATGGGAAAAGTATGACGTCACTTTAAGGAAGGCGCCACACTCGTATGATTCCCCCTTATAATGTTTGGAAATTAACTTTTTTCAGGCCACTTTTAAAATATGACTAATAGAAACTTTAAAAAATTGTTTCATGTGACAAAAAATAGTATGGTTAAAATGCCATATTGGAACTACTTTGTGAACATTTTCTCTGACCCCCTTTTATATATTTTTCTTGAAGGAACTATCCTGAAGGAATCAATAAAATACTATCTATCTATCTATCTATCTATCTATCTATCTATCTATCTATCTATCTATCTATCTATCTATCTATCTATCTATCTATCTATCTATCTATCTATCTATCTATCTATCTATCTATCTATCTATCTATCTATCTATCTATCTATCTATCTATCTATCTATCTATCTATCTATCTATCTATCTATCTATCTATCTGTCCATCCATCTATCTATCTATCGACAATAACCACATCCACCAACAATAGCTCTGAACTGGACTTTGCATTTCTGCACTTTTCCATCTCCATGTATGTTACAATGTTACAAGGTTGTTAATTGTTCATCTGTTGAATGTTTATGCTGGGTTATCTATGGAGATTTTGGGGTTCAGGAAAATGTGGCACTTTACATCAAACTACCCAGTGTTTAACATATTTTTGTTCTGTGTAACAACAATTAATTGAATTTAATTGAAATCTGTACTACTGGCCTTCAGTTTTTCATTTCTTTCCACCAGATGGCAATACATTTTCCTATTCAAAGCATGCAAAGCATGCAGTATAATTTAATACCGGTTTACTGTTTTCTGCAAGGCTGCCTTCCCACTTAACAAAAAGTGAGGGTCTCTATTGATGTTTAAAATGGTGTGTAGGCCTAGCTATATACAAAAATGTGCAGCAGGTTTTATGAAGCTGACAGTTTTGTCTCGAGGCCCTTGAGCATGAGTTTTCAAAATAATAATGCCTGAAATAATGTAGTTTTAAAAAAATGATTAAATTGTTAAAAGTGGATCATTTTATAGCAGTTTTTGGGAATCTGACATTTTGGTCTTGTGGTCCTCGAGTGCAAGTTTTGAAAATAATATTATCCAAATCCGTTAAGTTTAGGATCAATTAAATTGTTCGAAAATTGATTAATTTTACAACAGTTTTTTGGAAGCAAACGTTTTTTTTGTCTCGAGGCACTTGAGTATGAGTTTCAAAAATAATAATACCTAAATCAATTGAGTAGTTTTTAAAAGATTGATTCAAAAGTGGATTATTTTTACAGTTGTTTTTGGGAAGTGGAAATTTTGTCTGGTGATTCTCAAGTGTGAGTTTTAAGAATACAAATGCCTAAATCAGTTAAGTATAAGATCAATTAAATTGTTTAAAAATAAATTATTTCTACAGCAGTTTTTGGGAAGCAGACTTTTTTTGTCTCAAGGCCCTTGAGTATGAGTTTTAACAATAATAATACCTAAATCAATTAAGTAGTTTTTAAAAGTTTGATTCAAAAATTGATTATTTTTACAATTGTTTTTGGCAAGCGAACATTTTGTCTGGTGAAAGTCAAGTGTGAGTTTTAAACATATTAATACTTAAATCAATTATGAGATTAATTGAATTATTTAGAAGTAGATTATTTATGCAGCAGTTTTTGGGAAGCGGACATTTTTTGTCTGGTGATCCTCGAGTGTGAATATTTATACCTGAATGAGTTAAGTATAAGATCAATTAAATGGTTTAAAAGTGGTTAATTTTTACAGCAGTGGACATATTTTGTCCTGAGATCCTTGAGTGTGAGTTTTAACAATAATAATACCTGAATCAATCAAGTAGTTTTTAAAAGCTCGATTATATTGTTGAAAGTGGATTATTATCGGCAGTTTTGGGGAAATTGAAATTTCTTTTCTTCAGGTCCTCGAATGAATGTTTTAAAAATAGTAATACCTGAATCAATCAAGTAGTTCTTGAAAGATTGAACAAACTGTCAAATGTGGATTATTTTTACAGTATGCGGTGTTTTTTGCAACATTATTTGTCTTGAAGTCTTTGACTTTGAGTTCTACAAATATTAATTACATAATTGTTAAAATATGTATTTAGATTGTTGAAAGTACATTGTTTTTACAGCAGTTTTTGGGAAGTGGACTGAGGTCAAATGTGTGAGTAAATTTCATAGACCTTATAAAGGTTGGAATCTTATGAACCGAGTTAGCTTATTTAGTGTTACACACATTACACAAACAGTTTATAAACACTGAGTAAGGGTTACCCAAGTGGTACAAAGATTGCATTTTGAAGAGCATTTTGCTAGACACACACTTCTTACAAGTGAACACTTGACACCAATGAGTCCCTAAGTGTGTGAACAAGTACAGAGGACCACCGTAGAATTAGTAGGGGAGATGTGAATCCAAACAATGGTAACATGCTGTTATTTTCCATTTAACTTCACCAGTTTTAAACTATTTTTTTATTCAAAATCGCTTATTTTTCACATTTGCTGTTCAAATACTGAGAATAACTTGGGGTGAGTCACAGCCAGCTGAGCCTCCCGTGGATTGCGCAATAACTCGGCTAACTGCTGTGTGCTGTGCAGTGCGACCGTATTGCTATATGAATTATATTATACATTTCCACAGTTTAGTTAGCTGAGGTATATAATGTACAGTGTATTTTTTCAACAAATGTATGTGTGTAATGTATTTCTTGTACTGGGCAATCATAAAACTGTTGCGAAACACGTACAATGTGAGGCTCCTGTTCTCCGGCCTCCTGGTGGTAGAGGGCGTTAGTGATCCCAGAGATCATTCTTGCACGACTCGGCTAGGCCAAAGCCGGTATGTTTTAAAGTTGTCGTTTACCTGCATATCGTAATAACAACCGTCCAACATTTTACAATTAATTGTAAACTTATAGGTGCCGACCATCAGGGCCCAGTTGCGACGAAAGAGTGTGTCGATGTTGAGATATTACGCCGAGTTGGTAAGTGAATTTGTTTGCTAATAGTAGCTACTAGTCCTACCCATGTATTTTATATGGGCGGTTAGCATCAAGTTTTAATCCCGTTTCCTCCAATGTTTCTGATCCGATTGAATTTATATTTATGTCAAGTCTTTATTTTGCGTACTTAAATATGGTGACTGAGTATTGTGGCGTTTTAAGGCCATCTGCATTTTTTTATGCTACAGTAAAGACAATGAATGAACACTAACGCTGGAGCGCAGTTACACCTGTCATAGTGACAACACTGTGTACTGTCGTGTTTGTTATTTTCTACATACATGTGATTATTTAATATTGTTAATGTTAGCAGTATTATCGCTAATAATGATAATAAGTGTAATTTATTTATACTATACTATACTAGCTAAAGTACCTGCTACATTAAGTTAAAGTACCAATGATTGTCACACACACACTAGGTGTGGTGAAATTTGTCCTCTGCATTTGACCCATCCCCTTTTTCACCCCCTAGGAGGTGAAGGGAGCAGTGAGCAGCAGCGGCCGAGAATCATTTTTGGGGATTTAACCCCAATTCCAACCTTTGATGCTGAGTGCCAAGCAGGGAAGAATGCTGGTATGAGCTTTTAAACATAACCCGTTAACTGCTGCCAATCAAGTGGTGAATAATATACTCTATAGGGCTCATATGTTTATAAATCTTACTGTGATGAAGTCAGTGCCTCACCAGCCATGAACCTCACTGCTCATCACTGGTGTGTATATATATATATGTATATATGTATATATATATATGTATATGTGTGTATATACATGTGTATGTGTATGTATGTGTGTATGTATATATATATATATATATATATATATATATATATATATATATATATATATATATATATATATATATATATATATATATATATATATATATATATATCCTATCCCAGCTGCATTTTAGATATAAAATATCATTGAAGTTTTTAATAAACCCTTATGGCCAATATTTTTCCACTGAGGACCATATACAGAAGTTTTTTTTAAAATATAAATATTATTTTCCATTTTGTAAAGAGTAAAACAGTTTTACAAACACAGTATGTAAAGGCATGTACATTTCGGCCTTTTTTTAAATTGTGCCATGCTGATCTTTTTTTTCCACCTTTTTTGCTATTTTCAATATGCAGTGGGCCAATTTAAAAAAAAAAAAAAAAAAAGGCAGAGGGGCAACAAATGGCCCCCGTGCCGAACATTGGACTTTTTTTTCTTTGAGCCAATATAATTTTGCAGTTGCAACAAGTCTCTATAAAATAAGAATAAAAGCGAGCCTCTTTCTACATAAAATATATACAATGTGCAGCAATTCCCAGGAGATTGTCAATATTAAAATGATAATATTATAATTTTTTTCTATTTTACTCTTTATATGTAGGACTAGCTTGCAGCATTCTGAATGCCAAAAGTGTGTTTTTCTGTGCATGTGTGCATGCAGGATTACGTCTTAGTGTTTTACTTTTTGGAAGGTGTTTTTATATTGTTAAAAACATATAAGATGTATAGCAGCAGTTAACATATCACCCTTAAGGTGCACCCCCCTCTTTGTCCAAACACGTACATATTACCTTTTTTTCCTCATGCAGCATCCTCTTTAAAGAATTTCCTTCAGTGGTGCAGTCACGTAATGGGATTCTTGTTACTTTCGGTTATCTAGCTTTATGAAGAATGTATGCCACTCATACAGCTAGATAACCAAAGATAACAGACAACCCCTTAGGCCTGAACACACACAAATGTGCACAGTGACACACACACACCTGTGAGGAGAAAGTGCTTTGATTAGAGAACATCGAACTGATATGGCTCATAAATGAAGCAAATAGTGCACCTACAATACATTTTCCAAGCTATTAAATGTGTTTAATATGGAAGCTGAAAACGAAAACAAAGCTTTAGCGGCTAGGAGAAAAGAGTCAGGATTTTTTATGAGGGATTTCATTGCTTAAAAGGGAAAAAGAAGGAAGCAACTGTACTGTAAGAGGAGTGTGTTTTATTTTATGTACATTATTTTACTGGATGCTTTATAAAAAGTGTAATGCAACCCTTTGGTCGCAAGCCAGCATCACATTTATCCTGATGTAAAATATTTATACGTTAAAATATTGTATCCACATCTAGAGCTTTAAGAGTTGTTAACTCAACCAAGAACAATTATGATAAACATCTTGGAGTAAATAATGATCATTTATGTATTTAATATGTGTTTACTTACTCGTGGTATATTTATGTATCTATTATTTATTTATTCACAGTTCTGTTGAAGACAGAGAACAAAGAAATTTGATAAAACTGATATGATGTAAGAAGAGGTTGGAATAAATAAGCTCTGCTTCTCCCTACTCCTTTTTGGACGTGCTGTAATGAAACAACTGGAAATATGTGATGCATTATATTGTAATTGTATTGTATATGCATGTTCGAAAAAAAAACTGGAACCTGAACTGAACATTTGGAGCATTTTAGTGCACTTTCTTTTTCTTTTTTTTTTCTTTTTTCTAATTTCAACACCCCCTAAATTGGTAAGCTTGAGAAAAATGTTATTAAAAAAAACTAATGTCACGTTTTCTATAAATTCACGATTTTATAATTAGAAAGGGGAAAATACTAGATAAGATGGAGGTGTGACGTCACTACCTGCGTGTGGGAAAGAAGGTGTGATTACTAATTAACACTCACACAGGCGCGCGCAAACACGTGGCCACATACTTTAAACAATATAAAACAAAAAGCTATAGTGTTATTTGATTTTGGATGCTTTTTTTTTTTTTTACTTAACACACATTATGCAGACATTTGAACATAAAATAGTTTTAAGTAATGGCACTGCAATTTAAATATAGATGTGTTTCATATTTGGAGTGTTTGAATTGCATTTTCTCATAAACGACCATTTAATCTGATTATAGTGTCTTACTCTGAGAGCTCATTTTCACAGCTCTTTGGTGAATTAATTAGACCACCGAATATGACTAAAATATTAATTAATTACCAGAGCGTTTTTATGGGGGGGATTTGTGGTCGACTCTTATTAAAATCGTAATGAGCCTGCATGCACGTGATGCATTTATATTACCAAAGCCATATTGAATCAATGCATGCAGTAGTAAAAAAATAAAAATAAAAGTTTATCAGGGGAATAGAAAAGTGTACCAACAAAATGGGGATTTTCAAGAACAATCAATTAATTAATTGCATTTATACTGACTTCATTGCCTTGATTGTTATTACTATGATGAAATTATCTTACCTGCAGGTTGAGTTCTTGCATGTTGCTACACTTGAAGTGAACCTATATCACATAGACGTAAAACATTATTAGATGGAGAACACTCAGAGAACCCTCACATCCGGGAATGTTCATATTGAGAGGCATCAATTCGGCACCTTCAATGGATAAATTAATTAAAGTCGGTATTGGCATGCATAAAACGTACTTTTTACACCTTTTTAATATATTTCTGCTTAATCAAAAAAAAACTTCCCCCAGTTGTGCAGTATAAATGTATCATATTACAAAACAAGAGGGCTTCAGTTTCTGCTGCATGCAGGCCTTATGTAATGTAATGTAATATAATGCAGCATCACCTCGACTTGATCCACATAAAATGCTGCGTGTTTAATAATCTATCCTTTTTGTATGCTTTTTTTTTACTGTTTTTGTTCTCAATTAAAAGTGTCATTTAGTGCTAATAAACTATTCTAAAAGACAGCCATGTTAGTGTGCATGTGATACGTGCACGGTGCAAATCACCTGCAAAATTGAGTACGTTATTGTTTTTACACTTACACCTTTTATCTTTCGTTATTTGCTGCATTTTAATGTTAGATAAGCATTCATCTTATTTCTGCACTTTAAATTATATAAAAGTGTTAATTATAGTTGCACCTTTTCAGTTTGGGCAACACACACACACACACACACAAGTAACTTTTAATACTCAGAGTACATTTTACAGCAGTGACTTAGACGTCGTGTACTTGAACATTTGAGCAAAGTACTTTCACTGCAGTGCAATAATATCAGAAAAGTGAATGTGTGCTTCCCGTTTATTTTTCATGTCATAAACAGGCATTATGCAGGCATGAATTGAGGTTAGAATGTGGATTTATTAGAGGGCAAGTCGGCCTTCCATGCGTAAAAATACGCTTCTTTGAGCCTCCTTAAAACACAGAAAAGAAGGAAATATCTTACTGTCTTGTCGTGCATGATGGAGCACCCCGGTGCATGCAGGCATCCCCCAGATGTGCGCGTCTATGAGTGGCGCACTGAGCTTTTTTTTTTATGCCGCGCATGTGGCGACGTCCGCGCACCGGATCTTGTCCATTTTTATTGTCTCCAAATCACATCCATCAGGACCGCGTACGCGCTCGTCCGGTCTCCCCTCCTCTCAAGGGAGGCCAGGAGCGTCCTGCACCCCCGCACAGCGACTACATGTCCCCCAATCTTGTCTGCCTCCGAGTGCATGAGCACCTCGTTTGTCCAAAATCATATATGCTGTCTGAGGCCACGCCCACTACTCCCATCCTCCTCCTCCTCTGTAATCTTTCATATTATGCAGGAAAATATCCCATTCCTTCAAGTGCACTTATAACCTCCTGTAGAGGCACATGTTGCATTTTTGTTTGCATGAAATCAAAATGCCATGCATTTTAAACCAGAAAATGTGTTTTTTTATTCAACAGTAATGTGTGCCTAACTATTTTTCTTAATGCATCATCTTCTATACTATAAAAGATGATGCATTAAGAAAATGTTTTTAATTCAAGTACCCCATAATCAGGGCAAAGCATTTTTGGTTGAAAAAAAAAAGAGATAAAGAAGTAAAATACAGCACTATGTCATCAGTTTCTGATTCATGAAAATTGTATAACAGCGCAAAATATTGGTAATTTGTAGTGGTCTTTCTTGAACTATTTGGAAAAAAATATATAATAATAACTAAAAACTTGTTGAAAAATAAAAACAAGTCATTCAATTATAAATACAGATTTCTACACATAGAATTAATCATCAAATTAATGTGCCCTCTTTGGGGATTGCAATACAGATCCATCTGGATTCATGAACTTAATTATAAAGATTTCTTCACAAAAAAAAGAAATCTTTAACATCAATATTGATGGAACATGTCCACAAAAAATGCCATACATTTTAAACCAGAAAATGTGTTGTTTTTTTTATTCAACAGTAATGTGTGCCTAACTATTTTTGTTCATGGATCATCTTCTATAGCAGTGGTTCTCAGCCTTTTTTCAGTGATGTACCCCCTGTGAACATTTTTTTAATTCAAGTACCCCCTAATCAGGGCAAAGCATTTTTGGTTGAAAAAAAGATATAAAGAAGTAAAATACAGCACTATGTCATCAGTTTCTGATTTATGAAAATTGCTAGTGCAAAATATTGTTACTTTGTAGTGGTCTTTCTTGAACTATTTGGAAAAAAAGATGTAAAAATAATTAAAAACTTGTTGAAAAATAACAAGTCATTCAATTATAAATAAAGATTTCTACACATAGAATTAATCATCAACTTAAAGTGTCCTCTTTGGGGATTGCAATACAGATCCATCTGGATTCATGAACTTAATTATAAAGATTTCTTCACACAAAAAAAGAAATCTTTAACATCAATATTGATGGAACATGTCCACAAAAAATGCCATACATCTTAAACCAGAAAATGTGTTGTTTTTTTATTCAACAATAATGTGTGCCTAACTATTTTTGTTCATGGATCATCTTCTATAGCAGTGGTTCTCAGTCTTTTTTCAGTGATGTACCCCCTGTGAACATTTTTTTAATTCAAGTACCCCCTAATCAGAGAAAAGCATTTTTGGTTGAAAAAAAGATATAAATAAGTAAAATACAGCACTATGTCATCAGTTTCTGATTTATGAAAATTGCTAGTGCAAAATATTGTTAATTTGTAGTGGTCTTTCTTGAACTATTTGGAAAAAAATATATAAAAATAACTAAAAACTTGTTGAAAAATAAAAAGTTATTCAATTATAAACAAAGATTTGTACACATAGAAGTAATCATCAACTTAAAGTGCCCTCTTTGGGGATTGTAATAGAGATCCATCTGGATTCATGAACTTAATTCTAAACATTTCTTCACAAAAAAAAAAATATTTAGCATCACTATTGATTGAACATGTCCACAAAAATGCCATACATTTTAAACCAGAAAATGTGTTGTTTTTATTCAACAGTAATGTGTGCCTAACTATTTTTCTTCATGCATCATCTTCTACAACAGTGGTTCTCAACCTTTTTTCAGTGATGTACCCCCTGTGAACATTTTTTTAATTCAAGTACCCCCTAATCAGAGCAAAGCATTTTTGGTTGAAAAAAAGAGATAAAGAAGTAAAATACAGCACTATGTCATCAGTTTCTGATTTATGAAAATTGTATAACAGTGCAAAATATTGCTAATTTGTAGTGGTCTTTTTTGGAACTATTTGGAAAAAATTATATAAAAATAACTAAAAACTTGTTGAAAAATAAAAAGTTATTCAATTATAAATAAAGATTTCTACACATAGAAGTAATCATCAACTTAAAGTGCCCTCTTTGGGGATTGTAATAGAGATCCATCTGGATTCATGAACTTAATTCTAAACATTTCTTCACAAAAAAAAAAAATCTTTAACATCAATATTGATGGAACATGTCCACAAAAAATCTAGCTGTCAACACTGAATATTGTATTGTAATATTGTGTGAATGTGAGTGTGAATGTTGTCTGTCTATCTGTGTTGGCCCTGCGATGAGGTGGCGACTTGTCCAGGGTGTACCCCGCCTTCCGCCCGATTGTAGCTGAGATAAGCACCAGCGCCCCCCATTACCCCAAAAGGGAATAAGCGGTAGAAAATAGATGGATGGATGGATGTATTTCGTTTCACAGTTTATGAACTTACATTCATATTTTGTTGAAGTATTATTCAATAAATATATTTATAAAGGATTTTTGAATTGTTGCTATTCTTTAGAATATTTTTAAAAAATCTCACGTACCCCTTGGCATACCTTCAAGTACCCCCAGGGGTACGCTTACCCCCATTTGAGAACCACTGTTCTATAGGAGCAAAACTTGTTTCAACAGTTTATAGCTCTATAACATTACTAATAATTAATTTTATTTATTTTAAAAGGTATTCAAAACACTTACACATAATCAAAAGAAAACATGACCGTGATTATCATTATGATAATAATCCAACTGTATAAACGTAAATCAACATAAAATAGACATTATAAAACATAATTACTTTACATTTGGGTATTTATTTTTCACAGGTATAGGCTATATTAAAAATAATAAACATTAAAAACTGACACTTGAACTTCAAAATGTCTTGGCTTTTTTGCTCCATTTTTTCAGTCCTGTCATGAATGCATCTCGATACGTTTATTGCAAGCATCATAATCTTGGATACAAAAAGTATTAACTCCAGCTCTTGTCGACCACAGAGGAAATTGGAGGATATGTTGTTCTTTGAAAATAACTGTATGCAGCCAAAACCACCTCAATCTGTTGATCAAATACATATGCTTCAAAAACTGTAAACACAAAAAGCTTATTATAATTTTGTAAATAAAACACATTCTTTGTTAAGGCAGCCTTTGGAAAGACAAAACCCATCCATCCATTTTCTACCGCTTATTCCCTTTGGGGTCGCTGGTGCCTATCTCAGCTACAATCGGGCGGAAGGCGGTGTACACCCTGGACAAGTCGCCACTTCATCGCAGACCGCAGCCCAACATGCATCTTCTGCACATTTCAACTTGTGTATAGTTTTGCGTTTGAAAGAAGTGTCCCTTACAAAGGACAAAAATGGTTGCTGGGTCTCATGCAGGAGGCTATGTCCCTATCATCTCAAATGTGCAATAAGTGTCCCTTACTAAGTGTCATCATAGTCGAATGATTATTGCTGCATAGCACTTTACTTTATATCACAAACCAAAATGAAAGAAAGGTACCAGCAGAAAGGTCAAATGTGATTTTCAGCTCATTGCAAAGTCATTTATCACTTTTAAATATGTGGGTAGTGGACATATAAGGCTCCGTATTGCCTTAATTATCATGATAATCCCAAATGTTGTGAGTCAATGAATGAAAAGCCCATTGAGGGCCTCAACTCTGCGTGCGTGGATGTGTGTTTGTGTGTGTGCAGACATGCTGCTGCGACATTTGTATGCAGGAAATTTTGACCCATGTCATGTCTGTCTAGACCACATCAATGAGCAGGGAAATACCTCCAGGCTAAAATATGCAGCATGCAAATCACCTCAAACTCCAATACATTATTATCGATTTGTTATGTTGACTGTTTTAACAAACTTTTTACGTGACAATGAGACAATCAAACGTTTTTTTTTCTGTGGTTTACTTCTCTCAGATATACACATCAATGCACCCCTAGTGCAAGTTGAAGATGCTGCATGCAGCCGTAATGGAGGTAAGATGAATGTTTTCCTCGACGTGCACATGCATCTTGTAAAATATTTGCAATCAAATATTTTGGAAACGTTGTGTTTCTTTTATACAACACAGAACACTTGCAGAGGAGCTATTATTTGTGCATTGTGCTGAATTTATAGGCATAACTCACAAACGTAGACTTGGCATATGCATTTATTGAAAAAGCAGCTCACATATTTCAAATTCTAACAAAGATATAAGACGTTTTGCTGACTCTAGTGGGGTTTATTGTCGATAAATTGACCGACGACAATGCAAATAAGATAAGTGCACTGCACTTGACTTCAAAACACCACCAAGTCGATATAAGATAAAATAAATAATCTATGTACAAATGAATTAAATATAAAACTTATTACTTGTGATAAAATACATGCAGAATATATTTTATTTATTGTTTCATGATGAATATAATTATAAAAACCAATAATTATTTGCAAAGTAATTTACAGACAAAAGCTGGTTATTTTCATTGAGCTACTTATGACTTATGACACGTTAGGAAATATTTGGCCCTAATTACTGCGATAAGTGAATATACTTAATTCTCTCCAAATTGATTTTATTTAGAAAAAAATGTGTCAGTTTATTTGGAATTTTCTAAAATTGCACTGCAGTGCTTTACAGTTTTACTCACAATGTAAGTTTATTTTTTACACTAGATAGACTCATATTTTAACCACCTTTTTACTGTGTTTGTATGAGAAATACTATTGGAGATAAAGGTTTTGTGGTCTGGGGAAACTTTCCTTAATTGCCTATAATGAACGTTACCCTCCTGTCTGCTCCTTTTGAGGATTATGGAACTAAGTAAAATAAATTCTGCAACTAAGTATTAGTATGATTTTTCATTTTTAAGTTTTGCTACACCATAATATTCCCTTATCAGTAAAAATGTGTGCATGATTTCAAAAAAGTTCATGATTATGAACTTTTATTAGTATAAATGTGTGCATGGTTTTAAAAAAGTTCATGACTATCATTCATACTGATACCATTCCGATTGGTAATCAAACCATAAAATTATATATAAATATATATATATATATATTATTCTACAAAGCCTTCAAATATATATATATATATATATATATATATAATTCTACAAAGCCTTCAAGTAGATATATATGTACATATATATATATATATATATATATGTACATATATATATATATATATATATATATATATATATATATATATATATATACATATATATATATATATATATTTCTACTTTAAGGCTTTGTATAATTTATTTCAGACTAAAATACAATAATGATGATAATTATAATAATACTTTATTTCTCTTCGACGTATACATGAATAAACGAGTATTGGTGAAATCCAGCACAATACTCCCACTTTGTGGACATTTTATGCATTACATGTTTTGGAATACGGATGTTTGCCTGCACACCGCCCTCACCTGGCCAAAGCGTGTAAAGCAAGGACTTTTTTAGTATCTGTGAATGCAAATGTAAAACTGTAAGTTTATTATGAGGTAAAATATCCATCCATCCATTTTTTTACCCCTTGTCCCTCTCGAGGTCACGGGAGGTGCTGGAGCCTATCTCAGCTGCATTCAGGGGCCAACACAGATATCAATCAATCAATCAATCAATGATTATTTATATAGCCCTAAATCACTAGTGTCTCAAAGGGCTGAACAAACCACAACACAAACCACAACGACATCCTCGGTAGAGCCCACATAAGAGCAAGGAAAACTCACACCCAGTGGGACGTCGGTGACTATGAGAACCCTTGGAGAGGACCGCATATGTGGGCAACCCCCCCTCTAGGGGAACCGAAAGCAATGGATGTCGAGCGGGTCTAACATGATACTGTGAAAGTTCAATCCATAGTGGATCCAACATAGATCCAACAAGATAGACCATATTCACACTCTAGGGCCAATTTAGTGTTGCCAATCAACTTGTTTACAATTAAAAATATATATAATGCGGTTGTGGTATATTCATACAAGTTTCAAGCATGGTTTGCTCATATATTATTCATGTGATCAAATATAATGGCTATTAGAGAAGTTGCTTGGGGTTCTCCAGGCCATGCAAAAAAGGTCAATGTTTCTGTCTAAACAGCCCACATATGATGACACTGAGACAAGTATGCTTAAAACAGATTATAATCACTAACAAAATGACAAAAACTGTATGCAAAGTGGCAGTAGACTGCATTTTATTTTGCTGTGAGGGTTCAGGCTTTAAAATAAATAACAGCAGGAGGGTTTGAGCTATAGTTATTCAAGTGATTGACACAAATTGCATTATTAAATTGCATTATGCTTTAAAATAAGTGGACATTGGTGTTTCCTTGGTGACAATCACCAGTGAGTACTGCATTGGAAGCTGTTTACGCTAACTTTAAAAAGGTTGTAAGGTTGATGAACAATTGCATTGTCAGCTTTTGATCAGATCACAACCTTAAAGCAATACACACACAATGTGTGTGGAATATATACAAACCCCGTTTCCATATGAGTTGAGAAATTGTGTTGGATGTAAATATAAACGGAAAAAAAATATTTGCAAATCCTTTTCAACCCATATTCAATTGAATGCACTACAAAGACAAGATATTTGATGTCCAAACTCATAAACTTTTTTTTTTGCAAATAATAATTAATTTAGAATTTCATGGCTGCAACACCTACCAAAGTAGTTGAGAAAGGGCATGTTCACCACTGTGTTACATCACATTTTCTTTTAACAACACTCAATAAACGTTTGGGAACTGAGGAAACTAATTGCTGAAGCTTTGACAGTGGAATTCTTTACCATTCTTGCTTGATGTACAGCTTAAGTTGTTCAACAATCCGGGGTCTTGTTGTTGTATTTTACGCTTCATAATGCGCCACACATTTTCGATGGGAGACATGTCTGGACTGCAGGCGGGCCAGGAAAGTACCCGCACTCTTTTACTACGAAGCCACGCTGTTGTAACACGTGGCTTGGCATTGTTTTGCTGAAATAAGCAGGGACGTCCATGATAACGTTGCTTGGATGACAACATATGTTGCTCCAAAACCTGTATGGACCATTCAGCATTAATGGTGCCTTCACAGGTGTGTGTGTTACCCATGCCTTTGGCACTAATACACCCCCATACCATCACAGATGCTGGCTTTTGAACTTTGCGCCTATAACAATCCGGATGGTTATTTTCCTCTTTGTTCCGGAGGACACCACGTCCACAGTTTCCAAATATAATTGGAAATGTGGACTCGTCAGACCACAGAACACTTTTCCACTTTGCATCAGTCCATCTTAGATGAGCTCGGGCCCAACGAAGCCGGCGGCGTTCTTCGGTGTTGTTGATAAATGGCCTTCGCTTCGCATAGTCAAGTTTTAACTTGCATTTACAGATGTAGCGACCAACTGCAGTTACTGAGAGTGGTTTTCTGAAGTGTTCCTGAGCCCATGTGGTGATATCCTTTACACACTGATGTCGGTTTTTGATGCAGTACAGTCTAAGGGATCAAAGGTCTGTTATATCATCGCTTACGTGCAGTGATTTCTCCAGATTCTCTGAACCTTTTGATAATTTTACGGACCATAGATGGTAAAATCCCTACATTCTTTGCAATAGATCGTTGAGAAATGTTGTTCTTAAAACTGTTCGACAATTTGCTTACAAATTGGTGACCCTTGCCCCATCCTTGTTTGTAAATTACTTAGCATTTCATGGAAGCTGCTTTTATACCCAATCATGGCACCCACCTGTTCCCAATTAGCCTGCACACCTGTGGGATGTTCCAAATAAGTGTTTGATGAGAATTTCTCAACTTTATCAGTATTTATCGCCAACTTTCCCAACTTCTTTGTCACGTGTTGCTGGCATCAAATTCTAAAGTAAATGATTATTTGAAAAAAAAATGTTTATCAGTTTTAACATCAAATATGTTGTCTTCGTAGGATATTGAACTGAATATGGGTTGAAAATGATTTGCAAATCATTGTATTCTGTTTATATTTACATCTAACACAATTTCCCAACTCATATGGAAACGGGGGTTGTAGATGATACGCAATTATTCATAATACATCTTCAATATTATTATAATTAAAAAAAAAAATTGTACAATAAAGCATGTAGATGTGGTTGCTGTAGCGAAGTTCCAGCAAAAGATCAATAAACTATCTAAAATTGTCCACTTAGTGCATGGACATTACAGTGACCAGTGGTATGATGCGTCTGGTTCGTCTAGTGACGTTGTTCCAATAACTACAGGAGGACGAATTTGGCGTAAAACACCCGCTGGAAAACACCATTTACCAGGTTTTAGTAGAGTACAAACAAGTCGTGTGTGCCATGCACGGCAAACAAATGAGGTAGCGGCATGTAGCACAGGCGATATACACTACTGACATTTTGCCCACATGCAAAAATCATGCAAAAGGTAAATACAGTGTGGCGGAGGGATACGAACACTATGGCACACAACATGGCCGTCACCTCCGTCATGTCCTCTCCTTGTAGACTGGCCCACTGTAGCGTGATGCAAATCGATTGGTCGAGTGGACTTGCTTCTCGGCTTTCTATTGGCTGGTGGACGTGTCACTCACAGTGTGATGTCAATGACGTCGCTTATACGCTGCTTTCACTGTATCGCCTTGGTGGACAGTATAGTGACTTAAAAAAATGAAATGGAATAAAATGTTGCAGATTCTTTCAGACTGAGACGCCATTTTAGCGTAAAATACTCAATGGTTCTTCACTGAGAAGTAACCTATACGGAACTGGCGTCGGCAGACGTGTCTTTTGGGTTTTTATCGGTTATATTTCAGGGTAAGTAGAGTGATACATTTCCTTCCTGCGTCTTCCTCCTCTCCCTTTTCTTCACACCGGAGCTTGCGTGATGATTTAAATGTATTTAAATGTAAATGGTTAACAGTATTAACATTTGAACATGTCATTTACACCGACAGACGGCTGTAATGTCGAAGGAAAGTGGCTGTGACTTGAATTAAAGTAGTGCGTGCTAATGCTCAACCAGCCGAGTTGTAAGGAAGGTAATTGCTATCCTTACCAAGAGTAATGTCTTATGGTCAGTGGACGCTGGCCATTTTTACTAACATTCATTTTAACATCATTTTGTAATGTTTTAGACCAATTTATTCGGTTAACAAGCGACCAAGCTGTCCAAAATGTGATACCTGTCTGGTGCCAGCGGGCCTGCTTGTCTCACATCTGTCAAAGGACACAACGAACCGTCCCACTTAGTCCCCCAATAAATAACGTTTTGGAGCTGATGTCCAAACAAGACTTTTGCCATGAAATCAAATCTAACATCAAGCTTGGTCACCAAGAGACATTTTGTTCAAAGCTCTTCCAGCTGCATTGGTGTCCTTGAATATGCACCGTGGGGGTAGAAATTAGTCATATTTACTGTGTTGCTTTGATTTAATATGTAGTAATACTCTATCTTTGGAGTTGTTATTGTGATCTGGATTGTGCTTTGAGGCTAGAAGCACTTTAGGCTAGCAAACATGTACATTGTGCATATTTTACTTGTTTTGATTCTTAAAGGGGAACATTATCACAATTTCAGAAGGATTAAAACCAATAAAAATCAGTTCCCAGTGGCTTATTTTATTTTTCAAAGTTTCTTCCAAAATTTTACCCATCATGGAATATCCCGAAAAAAGGCTTTTAAGTGCCTGATTTTCGCTATCTGTAAATCCACCCGTCCATTTTCCTGTGACGTCACATAGTGATGCCAATACACACAAACATGGCGGATAGAACAGCAAGATATACCGACATTAGCTCGAATTCACACTCGGATTTCAGCGGCTTAAGCGATTCAACAGATTACGCATGTATTGAAACGGATGGTTGGAGTGTGGAGGCAGATAGCGAAAACGAAATTGAAGAAGAAACTGAAGCTATTGAGTGAATAGCTATTGAAGCTATTCGGCGATCGCCTTCTAACCAACGGTTGCATCTTTTGACCACTGGAGCAACTTAGATCCGCCGATTGGTAAGTGTTTGTTTGGCATTAAATGTGGGTGGAGGGAAAGGCTGGCTGCAAATATAGCTACAAATGTACATACAGCTAGATAAATAGCATGATTAGCACATAAGTCAATAACATCAACAAAACTCACCTTTGTGATTTCATTGACTTTGTCGTTGGAAATGCATCTGCTTTGAGTGTCGCAGGATATCCACACATCTCTGTCGTAGCATCGCTATCGTCGGTAAAATGTGCAGAACAAACGAGGGACTTTCGCATCTTTTGACACGGGTGCAACTTGAATCCGTCGATTGGTATGTGTTTGTTTGGCATTAAATGTGGGTGGAGGGAAAGGCTGGATGCAAATATATCTACAAATGAGGCATAACGATGCAATATGTACATACAGCTAGCCTAAATAGCATGTTAGCATCGATTAGCATGCCGTGCTAATCGATGCACACTCCACGTAAGTCAACTTGAATCCGTCCCTGTTCGTGTTGTTACACCCTCCGACAACACACCGACGAGGCATGATGTCTCCAAGGTACGGAAAACAGTCGAAAAAACGGAAAATAACAGAGCTGATTTGACTTGTTGTGTGTAATGTGTTTGAGAAAATGACGGATTACTTCCCATTGTAACGTTACGGGTGAAAGGTCATCGCTCCGACAGCGAACAATTGAAAGGCGTTTAAATTCACCCTTTTAGAGTTCGGAAATCGGATAAAAAAACGTGGGGTTTTTTCTGCAACATCAAGGTATATATTGACGCTTACATATAGGTCTGGTGATAATGTTCCCCTTTTAATACATGGGTCATTTTGAATGTTAATTGTATAAAACGTTGCGAGAATTTATGTTAACTTTTGCTTTAATGCCATGATCCAGAATATATGAGGTTTGTAATCATTCATACACTCTCCCCTTGAGAACTATTTAGTCCTGTTGACCCTCATTATAATCATCCATCCATTTACTACCGCTTGTCCCTGTCTGGGTCGCGTTGGAGCCTGTTCAAGCTGCATTCGGGCACAAGGCGGAGTTACCAAATATTTATTTTATAATATACTGTAATGCAGTGTTTCTTAAACTTTTTTCACTGAGCACCTCGTCAGAAAACACTTGGTTCTCCAAGTACCACCATAATGACCAATATTAAAGGCCTACTGAAATGGGATTTTCTTATTTAAACGGGGATAGCAGGTCCATTCTATGTGTCATACTTGATAATTTCGCGATATTGCCATATTTTTGGTGAAAGGATTTAGTAGAGAACATCGACGATCAAGTTCGCAACTTCAGGTCGCTAATAAAAAAGCCTTGCCTTTACCGGAAGTAGCAGACGATGTGCGCTTGACGTCACTGGTTGTAGGGCTCCTCAAATCCTCACATTGTTTATAATGTGAGCCTCCAGCAACAAGAGCTATTCGGACCGAGAAAGCGAAAATTTCCCCATTAATTTGAGCGAGGATGAAAGATTCGTGGATGAGGATATTGAGAGTAAAAGACTAGGAAAAAAAAAAAAAGGCGATTGCAGATGTTATTACACACATTTACTATGATAATTCTGGAAAATCCCTTATCTGCCCATTGTGTTAGTGTTTTAGTGAGATTAAATAGTACCTAAAGTCGGAGGGGTATGTGTGTTGACCCAGTGTCTCTGAGGCAAGTCACGCTGCTGGAAGCTCCGCTGATCTCGCCGGTAAGAGCAAACGTATTACCACAATTTTCTCACCGAAAACTGCTGGTTGACATTTGGTCGGGATCCATGTTTAATTGACCGCTCTGATCCATAATAAAGCTTCGCCTTTGGGAATTTTAACCGACTGTGTGTGTGGCTAAAGGCTGAAAGCTCCCACCTCCATCTTTCTACTTTGACTTCTCCGTTATTAATTGAATAAATTGCAAAAGATTCAGCAACACAGATGTCCAGAATACTATTTAATTATGTAATTAAAGCAGACTACTTATATCTTGGATCGGGCTGGAAAATAATGTCCGCTACAACCCGAGATGTCAAACGCACGCGTCATCATACGAGTCATACCGCGATGTTTTCAACACGACACTTCGTGGGAAATTTAAAATTGCTATGTAGTAAACTAAAAAGGCCGTATTGGCATGTGTTGCAATGTTAATATTTCATCATTGATTTATAAACTATCAGACTGCGTAGTAGTGGGTTTTAGTAGGCCTTTAAAATAATTCATCATAAACAAGGCAGAGGTTTTATTTAAAGTTAAAGTTCCAATGATTGTCACACTAGGTGTGGCAAAATTATTCTCTGCATTAGACCCATCACACTTGATCACCCCCTGGGAGGTGTGGGGAGCAGTGGGCAGCAGTGGTGGCCTTGCCCAGCAATCATTTTTGGTGATTTAACCCCCAATTCCAACCCTTGATGCTGAGTGCCAAGCAGGGAGGTAATGGGTACCATTTTTATAGTCTTTGATATGTCTCGGCCGGGGTTTGAACTCACAACGTACCGATTTCAGGGCGGATACTGTAACCACTAGGCCACTGAGTAGGTATTTAGCAAGTACACTGGAACATTACACGCAGTTTGAACAGTAAAACTGTGTTTGAATATTGGGAAATAAAACAGTTACATTAAAATATATAATTGATTTTTTGGTGTATCACTAGATAAGGCCCGCGTATCACTAGTGGCACCTGTGCCACAATTTCAGAATTGACTGCTATAATGGAATCCCATGAATACCTCAGATATGAGCATCTAACTTCAAAAATAAAAGGACATGCGGGTGAAAAGTTCAAGTTGTTCAAATGAATCACACTCAATACTATCAATTATTGACTGCGTCAATCCTCGCATCACTTTTGAGAGAAACTTTATTTACACCTGAGGATAAAATAGGGCATATTAAAGTGCCAGTAGAGTGGAAAAGCAAGTCGCCTCTGTATTGAAGATATCATATATATCTGATGTATGACACCAAAAGACTGAGAAAGTTTGCCAGTTAATTGATATGATCGAAATAGTATCAATCTCAGAGATTCCCAAGCCATTTTGAAGACAATGAGCTAGCCAGACACGTCAACTTGTGATGTAAAGTTGGGAACCACAGATCCCTTTCTCACCAACCATGCAAATCATGCCGACTTCGTGAGAGCCAACAACGATTACTATAGGAAAAAATTATGATCCATGAACCTATATTGTTGATCCTGAATATAAGGTGGATGAGCTACAAATTTGAAAAGCTTAAACAAGAAATACAAACTAAAAACATAATAAAACGATAGTTTACTGTACAATGTCTGTTCTTAGTTCAAGGACGACTGATAAAATGTTGATTAGCTTGCCGTTCCTATGAAGAATTAATCATGATGCAAACAAAGGTTAACAACGAAAGGTCTCCCTGCAGACACTGTCTTTGGTTGTGTGTGTTTGTCTTCATCTCTGGGTATGAATTGAATGTCACAGATGAACAACTTTTAAATGAATGGCTAAATCCTCATATCCAGATTAGAGGCATGATTTATAATCTTAAATAACAATGCAATGATGCGGAAGCAGCAGGACATCGCGGCTAGCTCACAGTAAACCAGCAGTGTGTTATCAATCCAGCGCTAAAAAATAGTTCATCCGTATTAGCGCTTATAAGAACGGCATTGCTAATATTTGGTTAATTCTTGGATCAAGATATGTGTTATCTAAAGGTCTATTGCAACAAAATATCAGTGAGTGCAGTAGTGAAAACCTCGTAGCATTTATCTGACACCACATTTCATTGGCTAGTGCATAATCCACTAAAGGTCACTTGCACTAATGACACTACTCCAAAACAGACTGAGCTTGATTGCCCCCTCCTTCATCAGGCCTGCAGGAGCTCACTTGCTTGATTTAACCTACATGTAGGACCACAATGTTTACCCTCGTGAAATAACAAGGACACGATTGTGCCCCTATTTTTTTTTTTTTTTTCTATCTAGTATTTTTTTCTGCTTCTTGGTGTCAACCTTCATATAGCCAAACTGTTCTAATTGAGCCATCAGCGTCTTGAGGGGAGAGGATTGCATGAACGTGTCAGTTCTACTAATAAGGGGGCAGCCATGCGGAGGGCAGACAGCCTCGCAGCACCTAAACTATTCCAGTGGCTAATCAAAGATGCTCCTTTTATATGACGTTGTGTAGCCTTTCAATAACTGCAATACTTGATCACGCTCCTCAGGGCGGTCAGAGGGAAGAGTTTAGTGATCGCTCATAATTGGCGACATCACTCGTGGCATTTTAAATCCCATCTCGCTGTTTAACGTCAATTTAATGAGCTTCAGAAACACATAGACAATGGCGGTTTTTGTCTGTGGGTTGTAGTGAGCGCTTATTCATATTGTTTTGATTTAGGACACTGAAACATCTTAAGTTCCAATACAAATTATTGACATCTGAAGCACCTGGGTCCCCAGGAAATGCTAGAAATATTATTTTTTAATTTCTCCTCGGTGATTAATAAAGTATGTCTGATTCTGATTAGTTCCAGGGTAAAAATGTGGCCTTCACCACCCTGTGAGTATCTTTCAAGTGTAAGCATACAGTGTTTCCCACAGGTCAGGCATCTATTTGTGGTGGTGTGGTCGGGCGGCGTGGGGGGAGATGGGTGGCAGCGGCGGCGATGACCAAGAAGAACGCGGAGTTGGAATATAATTACAACACTTTATGTACATATTTATATACATATTCATATAATATTTACATATTTATATAACATGTAACTACAAGCTCTATTCACAGACAGAGTCCCATTGCTTTTATGAGCGGTCGAGCGAGTCAAAAGCCAAAAATAAAAAATAAATAAAAATATTGTATTTTTATTTTTTATTTATCTATTTTTTAATTTTATTTGTGGCGGCCGTAATTCTTTTGTAGCGGGCCGCCGCAAATAAATGAATGTGTGGGAAACCCTGGCATAAGCTAACCGCGGCTGTTTCTAAACATGAAAAACAGCAAAACACCAAAGTTGTATTGTGCGACATAAAATGTATTGTTATATTATTGTACAACCAAAGTATTTTGAGTTGTTTGTGCGATGTTGACAAGTTTCTTCGATTGTGCTGTGTGATATTCTGAGTTTCTTAAGGTGTATTGTGCAACATAAGTCTTAAGTTGTTGTGTGACTTAACAATTTTTAGTAGTATTGTGTGACTTTTTAAGTAGTATTGCGCAATATTAAAAATATTTTAAGTTTTATTGAGGCTTAACGACTCAACTGTTTCAAAAATGAAAAACAGAAAAACATCTAAATTGTATTTGTGCGGCATAGCATGTCTTCTGTTGTTATTGTAGAACATAAGTATTTTAAGTTGTACTGAGTGACAAACTGAGTCTTAAGTTGTATTATGCAATATAAAAAGGTGTATTATGACATACCGAGACTTTCTGTATTTTTCGGATTGTAAGTAGCTCCGTAGTATACATCGCACCGGCCGAAAATGCATAATAAAGAAGGAAAAAAACATATATACGTCGCACTGGAGTATAAGTCGCATTTTTGGGGAAATTTATTTGATAAAATCCAACACCAAGAATAGACATTTGAAAGGCCATTTAAAATAAAAAAAGAATAGTGAACAAGGTGAATAAGTGTACGTTATAAGACGCATAAATAACCAACTAAGAACGTGCCTGGTATGTTAACGTGACATATTATGCTAACAGTCATTCAAATAACTATAACATATGAACATGCTATACGTTTACCAAACAATCTGTCACTCCTAATCCATATATCCGATGAAATCTTCTTCCTCAATGTCGTTTCTAAACAACTCTGCCAACTCCAAAGGTATGCGCGCTTCCTCATGTCGTTTTCTGCTGCATATTTCACTACGTTCAGCTTGTAATCTGCAGTACATGATTTCCTTTTCGGTCCAATTTTTGTTCAGCCCTTCTCAGTTTTATAAGTTACCGCCAACGATGAAATGATCCATTTTAATAGCTACGGCAGTAGCATATAGCATATATCAGTTAGCATTCCCTGACCCACAATGCACTTCTGCCTTGACCCTCCCCCGCCGAATTCGTATTGGTTGACGTGTATGTGACAATTGCTGACGTGTGTGTGACGATTGCTGACATGTTGTTGGTCTCTTCTGCGAATGAGATAAATAATATTTGATATTGTGTAATCTGCAGTACATGATTTCCTTTTCGGTGCCATTTTTGTTCAGCCCTTCTCAGTTTTTATAAGTTACCGGCAACGATAAAATGATCTATTTTAATAGCTACGGCAGTAGCATATAGCAGTTAGCATTCCATGACCCACAATGCACTTCTGCCATGACCCTCCCCCGTCAAATTCTTATTGGTTGACGTGTATGTGACGATTGCTGACGTGTGTGTGACGATTGCTGACATTTTCTTCCTCTCTTCCGCAAATGAGATAAATAATATTATTTTATATTTTACGGTAATGTGTTAATAATTTCACACACAAGTCGCTCAGGAGTATATGTCGCACCTTCGGCCAAACTGTGGAAAAAAAACTGCGACTTCCAGTCCGAAAAATACGGTAAGTTGTATTTTGTGACATAAGTCTTAACTTGTTTTCTGAAATATAACAAGTCTTTTAAGTTGTGTCCTGCGATATATCAAGTATTTTAAGTTGTATTGTGCAACGTAACAAACTTTAAAAAAAAATGTTTGTGAAATAATGAGTCTTAAATTGTATTGTGCAATGTCTTCAAAGTTGTTGTGTGACGAAACAAGTTAAGTTTTATTTTGTGACATGACAAGTCTTACCGTATTTCTTTGAATAGCCGCCGGGGCACTAATTAATTTAAAACCTCTTCTCACTCTTGCGCTTATTCAAGGCATGCGGTAATAGTAAACAGGCGCTAATAACTTTAAAACCTCTTCTCACCCCTGCGCTTACCAATGGCATACAGTATAACATTGAGTGTGATGTGAGGATACCATCACGAAGAGCACATTTAATAAATAAAACCGTTATTATGATTATTATTTTCAGCACCGAGCTGTTACCTTACCGTGGTAGAGGAGTTTGCGTGTCCCAATGATCCTAGGAGCTATGTTGTCTGGGGGCTTTCATGCCCCCTGGTAGGGTCTCCCAAGACAAACAGGTCCTAGGTGAGTGATCAGACAAAGAGCAGCTCAAAGACTTCAATGGAATTACAACAAAATGAACTCAGATTTCCCTCGCCCGGACGCGGGTCACCGGGGCCCCGTTCTGGAGCCAGGCCCGGAGTTGGGGCACGATGGCGAGCGCCTGGTGGCCGGGCCTGTCCCCATGGGGCCCGGCCGGGCACAGCCCGAAGAGGCAACGTGGGTCATCCCTCCAATGGGCTCACCACTCATAGGAGGGGCCATAGAGGTCGGGTGCATTGTGAGCTGGGCGGCAGCCGAAGGCAGGGCACTTGGCGGTCCGATCCTCGGCTACAGAAGCTAGCTCTTGGGACGTGGAACGTCACCTCACTGGGGGGGAAGGAGCCTGAGCTAGTCCGCGAGGTAGAGAAGTTCCGGCTGGATATAGTCGGACTCACCTCGACGCACAGCAAGGGCTCTGGAACCAGTTCTCTCGAGAGGGACTGGACCCTCTTCCACTCTGGCGTTGCCGACAGTGAGAGGCGACGGGCTGGGGTGGCAATTCTCGTTGCCCCCCGGCTCAAAGCCTGCACGTTTTGAGTTCAACCCAGTGGACGAGAGGGTAGCTTCCCTTCGCCTTCGGGTGGGGGGACGGGTCCTGACTGTTGTTTGTGCTTACGCACCAAACAGCAGTTCAGAATACCCACCCTTTTTGGGTACACTCGAGGGAGTACTGGAAAGTGCTCCCCCGGGTGATTCCCTCGTCCTACTGGGGGACTTCAACGCTCATGTTGGCAACGACAGTGAAACCTGGAGAGGCGTGATTGGGAAGAATGGTCGCCCGGATCTAAACCCGAGTGGTGTTTTGTTATTGGACTTTTGTGCTCGTCACGGATTGTCCATAACAAACACCATGTTCAAACATAAGGGTGTCCATATGTGCACTTGGCACCAGGACATCCTAGGCCGCAGTTCCATGATTGACTTTGTAGTCGTGTCATTGGATTTGCGGCCTCATGTTCTGGACACTCGGGTGAAGAGAGGGGCGGAGCTTTCTACCGATCACCACCTGGTGGTGAGTTGCCTGCGATGGTGGGGGAGGATGCCGGACAGACCTGGCAGGCCCAAACGCAGTGTGAGGGTCTGCTGGGAACGTCTGGCAGAGTCTCCTGTCAGAGAGAGTTTCAATTCACACCTCCGGGAGAACTTTGAACATGTCACGAGGGAGGTGCGGGACATTGAGTCCGAGTGGACCATGTTCCGAACCTTTATTGTCGAGGCGGCTGATTGGAGCTGTGGCCGCAAGGTTGTTGGTGCCTGTCGTGGCGGTAATCCCAGAACCCGTTGGTGGACACCAGCAGTGAGGGATGCCGTCAAGCTGAAGAAGGAGTCCTATCGGGTTCTTTTGGCTCATAGGACTCCGGAGGCAGTGGACGGGTACCGACGGGCCAAGCGGTGTGCAGCTTTAGCGGTAGCGGAGGCAAAAACTCGGACATGGGAAGAGTTCGGGGAAGCCATGGAAAACGACTTCCGGACGGCTTCGAAGCGATTCTGGACCACCATACGCCGCCTCAGGAAGGGGAAGCAGTGCACTATCAACACCGTGTATGGTGCGGATGGTGTTCTGCTGACTTCGACTGCGGATGTTGTGGATCGGTGGAGGGAATACCTCCTCAATCCCACCAACACGTCTTCCTTTGAGGAAGCGGTGCCTGGGGAATCTGTG
Organism: Nerophis ophidion; assembly: GCF_033978795.1. NCBI lineage: Eukaryota > Metazoa > Chordata > Actinopteri > Syngnathiformes > Syngnathidae > Nerophis > Nerophis ophidion. The sequence goes on along the minus strand of NC_084614.1, from coordinate 23,516,319 downwards.
GTGGACTCTCCTATTTCTGGGGCTGAGGTCGCCGAGGTAGTTAAAAAGCTCCTCGGCGGCAAGGCCCCGGGGGTGGATGAGATCCGCCCGGAGTTCCTTAAGGCTCTGGATGCTGTGGGGCTGTCTTGGTTGACAAGACTCTGCAGCATCGCGTGGACATCGAGGGCGGTACCTCTGGATTGGCAGACCGGGGTGGTGGTCCCTCTCTTTAAGAAGGGGGACCGGAGGGTGTGTTCCAACTATCGTGGGATCACACTCCTCAGCCTTCCCGGTAAGGTTTATTCAGGTGTACTGGAGAGGAGGCTACGCCGGATAGTCGAACCTCGGATTCAGGAGGAACAGTGTGGTTTTCGTCCTGGTCGTGGAACCGTGGACCAGCTCTATACTCTCGGCAGGGTTCTTGAGGGTGCATGGGAGTTTGCCCAACCAGTCTACATGTGCTTTGTGGACTTGGAGAAGGCATTCGACCGTGTCCCTCGGGAAGTCCTGTGGGGAGTGCTCAGAGAGTATGGGGTACCGGACTGTCTTATTGTTGCAGTCCGCTCCCTGTATGATCAGTGCCAGAGCTTGGTCCGCATTGCTGGCAGTAAGTCGGACACATTTCCAGTGAGGGTTGGACTCCGCCCAAGGCTGTCCTTTGTCACCGATTCTGTTCATAACTTTTATGGACAGAATTTCTAGGCGCAGCCAAGGCGTTGAGGAGATCCGGTTTGGTGGCCACGGGATTAGATCTCTGCTTTTTGCAGATGATGTAGTCCTGATGGCTTCATCTGGCCGGGATCTTCAGCTCTCACTGGATTGGTTCGCAGCCGAGTGTGAAGCGACCGGAATGAGAATCAGCACCTCCAAGTCCGAGTCCATGGTTCTCGCCCGGAAAAGGGTGGAGTGCCATCTCCGGGTTGGGGAGGAGACCCTGCCCCAAGTGGAGGAGTTCAAGTACCTAGGAGTCTTGTTCACGAGTGGGGGAAGAGTGGATCGTGAGATCGACAGGCGGATCGGTGCGGCGTCTTCAGTAATGCGGACGTTGTACCGGTCCGTTGTGGTGAAGAAGGAGCTGAGCCGGAAGGCAAAGCTCTCAATTTACCGGTCGATCTACGTTCCCATCCTCACCTATGGTCATGAGCTCTGGGTCATGACCGAAAGGATAAGATCACGGGTACAAGCGGCCGAAATGAGTTTCCTCCGCCGGGTGGCGGGGCTCTCCCTTAGAGATAGGGTGAGAAGCTCTGCCATCCGGGAGGAGCTCAACGTAAAGCCGCTGCTCCTCCACATCGAGAGGAGCCAGATGAGGTGGTTCGGGCATCTGGTCAGGATGCCACCCGAACGCCTCCCTAGGGAGGTGTTTAGGGCACGTCCAGCTGGTAGGAGGCCACGGGGAAGACCCAGGACACGTTGGGAAGACTATGTCTCCCGGCTGGCCTGGGAACGCCTCGGGATCCCCCGGGAAGAGCTAGACGAAGTGGCTGGAGAGAGGGAAGTCTGGGCTTCCCTGCTTAGGCTGCTGCCCCCGCGACCCGACCTCGGATAAGCGGAAGATGATGGATGGATGGATGGATGGAGCACCGAAGGTTTGGAATAACCTACAATTGACGCATGCATTTTGCTGCTTCTATCGTCACACGGACGAGATTGGAAGGCATACTGGGTGATACAAGTTACACTGGAGGTTGTGATATAAACAAGTTTAACACTCTTACTAATATGTGCCACACTGTGAACCCACACCAAACAAGAATGATAAACACATTTCTGGAGAACATTGGCTCTGTAACACATTATAAACGCAACATAAGAATTACCCAGAATGCAATGCATCCATGACTCCTACTGTTTATATTATACACCCCGCTAGCACCAAACCCCGCCCACCTCAACCGGCGGGAATTCAAGGAAATACGGTACATTGTTTTGTTTGACGTGAAAAATCTTAAGTTTTATTTTGTGACATGAGTTTTAAGTTGTATCGTGCAACGTAACTAGCCTTTTAAGTAGGGCTGGTCGATATATCGATATATACGATATATCGCGGGTTTGTCTCTGTGCGATGTAGAAAATGACTATCGTAATATTCGAGTATACGTTCACACGCAGGACTTTTAGCTGCGGGCGTACACTTCAAGCTCTCCTTGCTCTTTCCTGTCTCTCCTTCTCGCAGAGAAGCTGGCGCACATTCATTCATACGTCACAAACTGTTACATCACATACACGCCCTCGCAGGGCAGAGAGGTGGCGACGTGGCTAACGTTAGCTGCTAACGTAGCCGTACGAGAGAAAGATGGTGCGGATCTGGTAAAAAAAGAAGGAAGACTTAATTCCCAATACAACAGCAGGGTTTCCCTCGTCTGGCGGTGGTTCGGCTTCAAGTGGGAATATGTCGAACAGACAACCGTAATTTGTCAAGTGTGGGGGGGCGAAAGCGTTGCTATAAAAAGTAGCATTACTGCTAATATGTAGCATCATTTGTAAAGTCACTCGCTAGAGAATGAAGAGAATTTCATAACCTTAGTAACATACCACATAGTGAAGGACAAATATTTGATTTCCTATTATGCAGGTCATTTTTATTTGACATTTAAAATGTCTGACAATCTTGCAATTTATGTTTTGGAAATGACTTGAATGTTTGTGCCATTGCTTAATAACTTTAATAAATACACTTTTGGTCAATTGACTTAGTTGTGATTTCCCTCCCTGCATGCAGTATTAAGAAGAATGTTTTAATGTAGACACATAGAATCATCATACTGCTGTGATTATATGCATCAAGTGTTCATTCAAGGCCAAGGCAAAATATCTTAATATATATTGTATATCGCGATATGGCCTAAAAATATCGCAATATTAAAAAAAGGCAATATCGCCCAGCCCTACTTTTAAGTTGTTTTGTGCAACATATTTATTGCAAGATAGCAAGTCTTATTTTGTTGGCGACAGTTGGCGCCACTTTTTTTCATCACAGTGCTGCAGCCAAACTTAGACAATCATTGAATAAATGCTCGACTTTGTCCCGCCCACGGACGGTGATTGAATGAATAAGTTATCGAAAGTGGGGATAGGTTGATTGGCAACACTAAATTGGCCCTAGTGTGTGAATGTTGTCTGTCCAGGGTTTCCCGCTGCGGCTTTGCTGTTAAGGCGGCCGCCTTAAGAGCCACCGCCTAAACTAAAATCTTAACAAAAAAAAAAAAAAGTCTTAACAATCTGATCTGTTTAGTTCTGTGTCTGCCTCTGTCAGTATGTCTCTCCAGCATTGTCTCACCCACGGAACCATCAGATTGGTTACACTCAGAGCGGTAACAGCCAATCAATCAGCAGTGCGTATTCAGAGCGCTTGTAACAGCCAATCGGCAGTGCGTATTCAGAGCGCATGTAACGTGGAGCAAGCAGAAAGGTGTTTTTAGCAGGTAAGGCAGCGGACTCTCCCCAAATGATAATAAACACCTCCCAGTCAACTACTAGTAACATCACTATGAGCCCGTTGACGTTTTACAAACAAGCGGCAGCTCAGCTTGCTTGCAGTCCTTGAAGTGAAGGCTAATTAGCTATTAGCGTAACGTTAGCTTACTGTGCCATGTGTGCGTGCGTGCGTGCGTGCGTGTGTGTGTTGCGGACAGCAAAGCCTTGTCTGTCTCAGAGAAAGACAAGCAATATTGACCTACAGTTAAAACTAAGTTATTTCTGTGATGATTGAGCTGTGTTAAAGCAGCAAAAAACAACATGTTTAATGAAGAGTTTCTGTCTCTTGATAGTTGATATAATAATATAGATGTATCATAAAGCCTACATGAACTCCATGGTGTTCAGGGATGAATAATCTCTCCTATTGCTATTGTACAATTTTTTTCAGCTAGTTACATTAATCATTAGTAATGTAACAGCTTAGTTTTGAAAGGCATGGTCCCTGCTATCACATGTTGATAAAAATATAACATTTACATAATAAAATTCAACTACAGGCTTCCCAAATCCTGTAAAAAATTAAGCAGAGACCCCAAAAGGGCCAAGCGGTAGAAAATGGATGGATGGATGGCGTTGAGCATATGTCAGCATGTGGCCCCACTTTTAAGTCTATTTTTTTTTTTTTTTTTTTTCAAACGCTTATTGCAAACGCTTACTTACAGTAAGGCATTAATTCTCCTTTGTAAATCATTATTTTGGTATCTCAGGTAACTAGGACTGTTTTGTTTTTACTTAAAAGGAAAAAATATCGAGATATGTATCGTATATTGCCATTCAGCAAATGGAGCGGAAAACGCAACCAAAAGTTGTAAGCTTCTTCACGTGACGAAGCTGGCCTACGTCACCACAGTCTATAGTCTATTGCCCCCCATGCTGTGGTGGCAGCGACAACGTGGAGACGTGATGGCGACAGACCGAGATGCACCCACCCACCCAGCCCCTTCCCCGGTACCCTCCCCCTGGAGAGTCAACACCTTAACTAACACATTTTCTGAGTGAAACACTGCTGTCTATCTGTGTTGGCCCTGCGATGAGGTGGCGACTTGTTCAGGGTGTACCCCGCCTTCCGCCTGATTGTAGCTGAGATTGGCTCCAGCAACCCCCGCGACCCCAAAAGGGATAAGCGGTAGGAAAAATGGATGGATGGATGGATGGGAAGGGGGTCACTGCATGATAATTGGACGACTTTTTTGATTGACAGCAAAATGAGCGAATTAGCAACCTTGAAATATAAAAAAATATAAAACCCTGCCAAACCATTTTTCAACGTTCATTGTGTTGGTTCTGTTGATGTGGAGGTATTTATAATTTTTTAAGTAAACATTTCTTTGTAAAGTCTAGCATGTTTATATATTTTATCTGTTATTAGAGATTGTACTCATGTTTAAAAAGTAACTGAAAAATAATTTCCTTTACTTGAAAGATCAGCAACTTCCACTGGTATACATACAGCCCGTGTTACATTGTACAATATTAACAATTATAAAAATAGGGCAAAACAGACCTATTTTTAAATTGATGTTAATTATTTTCAGCATTAAAATATGCATATATATATATATATATATATATATATATATATATATATATATATATATATATATATATATATATATATATATATATATATATATATATATGCATCATGAACAATTATGCAAACATACAATTATGTCATTTTGACCACGCCCCCACCACCACATGCAGATTTCAAATTTGGGGAAACCCTGCATTGTGCTAAATCACATCGTGCAATACTCACTGGATAGGTCTGCTTTTGTGTATTGTTTCACCATGTTGGGGACATTCAGTAGTACAGTTGTATGTGGATTCATGTCAATATTGCCTATACATATCTGACTGATGTTTTTTAGTTTATTATTTTTATTTTATTTTACTTATAATGTGTGTTGGTTTCTTATATGGGGGAGGGAAAAAACATTCGACATTTGTTTAATTGTATTTCAGTACTTTATATGTAAAAAATCCAATAAGCAAATGTTAAAAAAAATACGAGGATGAATTTATTGTTCACAACCAGGATGGGAACACTGAGATGTATCATACTGGATAAATTATTGTCAAGCAGGCAAGTGTTAAATTTGGAACACGTGTGCCTCTCATGGCTTCCTTGTGGCCCAGCAACAGGCCCCACAGCAAAGCCAGAATGTGTGGCTCAAATCTGAAGGGCCTGAGATAATATGGTGAAATTATTTCTTACTCGGTGCCCCGGTTTAACCCAAGTTTCTACATTTTACAAGAAGAGAGAACAGTTACCAGGCAACCATGTGTAGTCACCAGGAAGTTAATCTTACTCACCTTGGTATTGTGTTGAATGGCTAGTTTTAATAATGACGGTAATAGTCTGGCCTGAATGTTTACCAAAAACATTTTGTCTCCTGTAGCTCTTCTCTTCAGCTCCATCCACGAACAACCTGCCAGAGAAATGAGTGTGCGCCATTGTCCTCCACTGCCTTCTTCTTTCTGAGTGTTTACCCAGGCTGACGAGGAAAAGAAAGCTTTTTGGCCTCACTTAATTTTTTTTTACTAGACAACTTGACTGCCGCAAAGCATCATGGGTAGGAAAAAGATACAGATCCAACGGATCACAGATGAAAGAAACAAACAGGTGAGTGCCAGCTCATTATCGGCAAAATGTGAAACCTTGTTTTGTGTTACACTATTTCGCATGCTTCACGCACATATACATGTATGTATATGTATGTATGTGTGTATGTATATATATATATATATATATATATATATATATATATACATATTAGGGGTGTAACGGTACATGTATTTGTATTGAACCGTTTCGGTTCGGTGCGGAGGAGTACCGAACGAGTTCCACACGAACATATGAAGTAGCCGCCTATGCTAAAGTCTTAACAGCTGCTCCGCTCTGTCTCCTACACAGCACCCAGCATTGTCCCATTGTATGTGTATATATATATATATATATATATATATATATATATATATATATATGTGTGTGTATATATATATATGTGTGTGTGTGTGTGTGTGTGTGTGTGTGTGTGTGTGTGTGTGTGTATATATATATATATGTATATATATATATATATATATGTATATATATATATATGTATATATATATATACATCCAAATGACATGATAGCAGCTGAGATAGGCTCCAGCGACCCCAAAAGGGACAAGCAATAGAAAATGGATGGATGATGGTATCACATTCACACCCCAACACTGCTTTACCTAACAATCAGTAATCATGATTTCACTATTGATAACAATGATCTTATTACTTTGGCCATAATTGGCAGCCCTTGATCTCATACATGGACACTATTTTTATCTATATGGAAAAAAAGTGCAGTTATGTCTCATGGCAATCAGTGCCATGTTTCAACATTCTTTTATAACTGTGCGTGCGTGCCTGGGATCAAAGTAACATTTTTTTCATAGTAATTATTGAGACAATTTTGATATAATCTTGTCAATGTTCTAAAAAAAAAAACTAGCCTGTTTAAGACAACTACAGCCTCATCAACACAATTATATCTAACAAAAAGTGTCAAATGTTTATAATGAACTCTTGGTCAGGAAGTTAGTTTATGGTTTATGCTTTTGTTTTTTTGGCAGGAATTCTATCTACATGTATCTATCACACCAGCTATGTTTTGCCAAACTTACTTGTGCATCAATAAAGTGATATGTACATGTACACTATTTATATTGTAAACCAGCGCACACTTGCATTAAGGAGAATGTTGTTTTAATCGCCTGTGCGTGACATAAGGTGTCGCATGCAAAATGAATCAAACATTTGTAAGTTAAAAATCTTCATGTGTTGTCATTAAATATGATTAAAAACATTAGATAATGTTGCACATTGTACTATGCAAATTGTTTGCGTTTCAGAGACTGTGTTTATGTACATTAGGCAGCCATGATTAACTCTCGAGGCTTCACTTGTGTGCATGTAACTTACACAATAACAATAGCTTCATTAATAAGAATAACAATAACAACATGAAGAACTGTGAGCATACTGACATTTGCAAAATAAAATTGGCAGGTTGACATTACTGTTTTGAATTAAAATGATCGAATAACCCACTTTGATAAACTAAGAGACTGACTGGTGCCAGCTCCCGAGTTTAAATGCTAACATGAAAACAAGAGATATTAAAATGTTTCCCCCTTAAGAAACAACATACCAGATCTAAACATATCTAAAAACATTGCAGTTTACAACTAAATATTCAGTTGTGCACATTGAACCTACAAGCTGTGCTCTCATAACAGAGTGATCGTTATATACTCAAGAGGAATACGATGTTGAGGTATTTTTATGGTACATTCAAGGACAGCTGAAGAGAGAAAGAGTCCACAACTGCCAGAAATAATACATTATTAATAGATTTAATCAGTTACACACTTTATTTATATAAACCTTATGTATATTCATCTTAAAGTGCTACAGTACAAACTAATATTTAAATCCACACAAGCTTTGCCATTAAAACAGATAAATTAGTAAGACTAAAACATTGTCAGTGAAGTATTAGAAACACAAAACATGTCAAATAGTGGTTTCTCTAACAGGGTGTCTATTTAATTTACTTTTTTTTTAATAACTTGATCCAAATATTTCAACAATATCTTATTGTTGAAGGTGCTCAAGAAGTACTTTTTTTTTTTGAGCACCTTCAACAATAAGATAATCGTGATAATTTTGGCTACGATAACTGGAATATTACATTTTTATATTGTTACATCCCTTGTGTTATATCGACTGATTAAAAAAACATTGTGTATTATACGGCCCAGCTCTATGTACTACACTGAGTAGATGTGTTAATTGGAGCATTTACAGTACATAAATCCAGTACTTGTAGTTAGAGAGTATCAGAAGGTAACTAAATGCAAGTCTCTTCTGGACTATTTAAGCTCTACTGAGGCAGTTCGGTTGGAGTGGGGGTTGCAGTTTCCAGTTTCGTCAAAGTTCCTGCCACTTGAATGCTCTGCATGTTTGACACCATGCACTTGAGCGAGCAGCTGTTGGTGAAAATAAAACGCACACGGCTCAACGACTTCACGCCAACAAGAAGCTGTTTGGTCTCAGGCGTATGTCTGAAATGGTCCTTTTGAACATTTATTATCATGAACGTTTATGTGTTCCTAGGTGACATTCACAAAGCGAAAGTTTGGCTTGATGAAGAAAGCTTACGAGCTGAGCGTGCTGTGCGATTGCGAGATCGCCCTGATCATCTTCAACCACGCCAACAAGCTGTTCCAGTACGCCAGCACCGACATGGACAAGGTGCTGCTCAAGTACACCGAGTACAATGAGCCCCACGAGAGTCGCACTAATGCAGATATCATTGAGGTAACGCTTTCTGAAACTCCTCTGTCACAAGAAGTACAAACGCCTCCATGCTTTTTTGCTGTCATTTTGCCTGTGTAGACTTTGAGAAAGAAAGGCTTCAATGGATGTGACAGTCCTGAGCCTGATGGCGAAGACTCCATTGATCAGAGTACCCTCAATGATGACAAGTTCCGTAAGACCACAGAAGACCTGGATGTTCTCTTCAAACGCTACGGAGTAAGTCTTTCTCATTTCCTCTTTGCGTGCCTTCAGAGCATCATGGTTCCTTTCAAATGTGGCAGCAGTCTACAGCTCCGCAGCAGACCTTCTCCATGCCTGTCACCGTGCAGGCGTCCAATCCCAATACGCTGCAATTCAGTAACCCCGGCAACGCGCTGGTAACTACCTCCTACGTAACGTCGCCGTCGCTCACAGACGCCCACCTCCTGTCGCCGCAGCAACCGGCTTCTCAGAGGAACACCGTGTCTCCTGGGTTGCCGCAGCGACCGGCCAGTGCAGGTGAGCCCACAGCCTGACAAAAGCATGGAGTAAAAACGTCAAGACAGCACTTCGATAAATTTTGAATTCTATCTTTTCATTCAACAGGAGCGCTTCTTGCAGGTGACCTGAATAATTCAAATGGCGGCTGTCCAAGTCCAGTCCGTGAGTGACTTTTTAAAAATGTTGTCCAGTCTGTGCATTAGGACCCATAGAAAAAAGTTGGTGTTTTTAGGGTTGGAGAAACTAATACAAATTGTATTAGTTTGTTAGTCATTTATTTTTTTATAATAATTTTCATTATTTAGTGCACCTGGGGATAGGTTGATTGGGAACACTAAATTGGCCCTAGTGTGTGAATGTGAGTGTGAATGTTGTCTGTCTATCTGTGTTGGCCCTGCGGTGAGGTGGCGACTTGTCCAGGGTGTACCCCGCCTCCCGCCCGATTGTAGCTGAGATAGGCACCAGCGCCCCCCGCGACCCCGAAAGGGAATAAGCGGTAGAAAATGGATGGATAGTTAATACAAACCCCGTTTCCTTATGAGTTGGGAAATTGTGTTAGATGTAAATATAAACGGAATACAATGATTTGCAAATCATTTTCAACCCGTATTCAGTTGAATATGCTACAAAGACAACATATTTGATGTTCAAACTGATAAACATTTTTTTGTTTACAAATAATCATTAACTTTAGAATTTGATGCCAGCAACACGTGACAAAAAAGTTGGGAAAGGTCGCAATAAATACTGATAAAGTTGAGGAATGCTCACCAAACAATTATTTGGAACATCCAACAGGTGTGCAGGCTAATTGGTAACAGGTGGGTGCCATGATTGGGTATAAAAACAGCTTCCCAAAAAACGCTCAGTCTTTTGCAAGAAAGGATGGGGCGAGGTACACCCTTTGGTCCACAACTGCGTGAGCAAATAGTCAAACAGTTTACGAAGAACGTTTGTCAAAGTGCAATTGCAAGAAATTTAGGGATTTCAACATCTACGGTCCATAACATCATCAAAAGGTTCAAAGAATCTGGAGAAATCACTCCACGTAAGCGGCATGGTCGGAAACCAACATTGAATGACAGTGACCTTCGATCCCTTAGATAGCACTGTATCAAAAACCGACATCAATCTCTAAAGGATATCACCACATGGGTTCAGGAACACTTCAGAAAACCACTGTAACTAAATACAGTTCGTCGCTACATCTGTAAGTGCAAGTTAAAGCATCTACTGTGCAAAGTGAAAGCCATTTATCAACAACATCCAGAAACGCGTTGGCTTCTCTGGGCCCGAAATCATCTAAGATGGACTGATGCAAAGTGGAAAAGTGTTCTGTGGTCTGACGAGTCCACATTTCAATTTGTTTTTGGACATTGTGTCATCCGGGCCAAAGGGGAAGCGACCTTTTCAGACTGTTATCGACGCAAAGTTCAAAAGCCAGCATCCATAATGGTATGGGGGTGCATTAGTGCCCAAGGCATGGGTAACTTACACATCTGTGAAGGCACCATTAATGCTGAAAGTTACATACAGGTTTTGGAACAACATATGCTGCCATCTAAGCGCCGTCTTTTTCATGGACGCACCGGCTTATTTCAGCAAGACAATTCTTCTTTCTTCTTCTTTCTTTCTTAGTTTATTTTGAACATGAGCATATTTACAACACAATACATCACACAGTTTCATATCACCTCACATCACATCATGTCCAAAAAGCAGTAGGAAGAAGCAAAGCTTATTTAATCCTACCACTTTCCCACGTCAGAGCGCCCACAAATATATACATTCATTTACTGACTCTTTTTACAGCAAAATAGTAAAATTACATCCGTGAGTGAGTAATACAACAGTTCTGTAACATGTAATTAATTAATTCAGTCATTACCAACATACTAAGATGAAGAATATCTTATTTTCAATAAGGTTGAAAGTAGGGGTGTAACGGTACACAAAAATTTCAGTTCGGTACGTACCTCGGTTCAGAGGTCACGGTTCGGTTCATTTTCGGTACTGTAAGAAAAAAACTAATTATACATTTTTTGATTATTTATTTAACAAATTTGCTAAATCTTCCACCAAAAATATGTTTCTTAGTGGAATATTTGATGTGAAGTAATAGGAAACTTGGATAGGTCAATAATTCATAATAACATTTATTTTGATTCAATATTATGTTTTGAGCACTGACAGTTAACTAAAAATTATTTGGGAGACAATTATTTGATGTTTAAAAAGTCCATATTATAGGTAGCGGGCTGTTCCGCGGCATTTTTGTTAATGGTATCCATAGTACTGGTATTAATAATGTTAAGTCTATTTTGCGCAGTGCACTTTAAATAATTTCGATCACATCAAGGAATTTATATGATGGGTGCTGCGATAGATTTAACATGTCAAAATTTGGCTCCTCAGTAGAATGCACTACAGAAAAAACGTGCGAGTCATGTAATATTCTACGAGGAATATCCCAGCCTGCCGCTGGTTAGTTGTGGCTTAACTGACCCATCACCTGGGCTAACAGACACTGCAATTGCCTGTGTCCGAGCTTGCTCTCGTGTGACTCAAATAGTAATCTATATTTTTGGAAAAAGTGTTGGCGCCTTCCCGGTTAGGGTGAAGGCCGTCCCTTCCTCAGCAGGCTTAGTTTGCTCCAAGAAGAGGGCCAATTATCAATAAACGTTTGTCCTTGTTCTCTTCCAATACTGGTCAGCCAAATAAAGTAGAAAGTTGACTGCCGGATTGGTCATAATGTTTGTGTGTGTATGTATATATATATATATATATGTTTATATATATATATATATATATATATATATATATATATATATATATATATATATATATATATATATATATATATATATATATATATATATATATATATATATATACTACATATACATATACACACACACACAACACAAATGCTGTGAAGTCCGGCAGTTATCCAAAATTAGATGTGAAAAATATGAACAGACTTTGTGGTGATATGACAAAGCTGAGAACTCAGCACAATCGTGGACAAATGAAATTGTGCGGCGACTGACTGCGTCTACCTCTGCTCAGCTAACGGCTACACCAGTGCCAGGGCCTCCCCGGGCCTCCTGGGCGTATCCAACGGCAACAGCCTGGGCAAGGTGGCTCCAGCCAAATCTCCGCCCCCGCCTCAGAGTCCTCAGATGGTTAACAACCGCAAGCCGGACCTCCGAGTCATCACTTCTCAGGGCGGGAAGAGCCTGATGCAGATGGTGAGCTGGTTACATTTTGCAAAAGTCAAACACTTGTTGAAGTTGAAATCTCGTTAGTTCGCATTTTTGACTGTCGTTTGCACATTTTGTAGCTTGTACTTTCCCCTTTCTTGATTTTGTTTTTACAGGCCACTCCCACTCTTATTTAGTTTTGTCACATTCTACTAATCGTTTAAAATAAGTTGTAACCTTCTCTGTTACCGCCCTTTACAGACAGAGGATGAGCTGGAATTGGTAAACGAGGTGAATATTAGCCCATCCCCATCCCCCCGCATGAGTCTGGTTTTGGACGACTTCCTGGGTCTTTAGCATGGTCGCACTAGATGACGTTCTCATTTTTCTTGGGATAATGTTCATTGTGACACCATGTGGTTCAGACCTCATGAGCGTGGTGTTATGTAGTCTTGTCTTAGAAGTTATACTCTTTCGATAAATGAATGATCTAATTCAGTATGTCCTCCATTATGCCCCTTGATTAAGAAAAAATCCATATATATATATATATATAGACATATATATATATATATATATATATATAGACTGTAGATCCTCACTGTTTCTAGGGGTTACATTCTGAGACCCCCATTAAATGGCGAAAAAGTGATTTTGATACTCCTAAATATGCCTTTGACAGTTATTTAACACATTTTAAATGTAGAGCAACTAAATGCATGCAGAATGTCCAAAGTGTCCTGGGGTGCTTTTTATAGCTCATTTTTATTGGCATGTTGTACAAATGATATTGACCAAAACCAGCAAAAAATGGGAAAAATTGACTTTTTAAAGAGTAAAAGCTTTAATGTTAACTAACGCCAAAGAGTATTTAATATGCTGTTGTATTAGCCTTTTTACAACATTAAAAATGTATAGATAAATACAAATCAACGCTTTTGATTTTCCAGCACGTGGTTCACATTAGAAAAGGTTTGGACACCTGTTATACAATATGGTACTTAAAAACATCAAATCTTGTCTTAGCAGCTTCATCAATCCATCCATTTTCTACCGCTTGTGCTTTATGTTGGATAATATTGACTCAATAGACCTGTGAGTCAGCACTTGTTTTGCCTTCCAGCCGCTTTCTATTTAAGTTACTATGAAAAAAAAAAAAAGCTGTTTACAATTTAAAGTGGAGAGTGGGACTACGTGAGGAAGTGCGACAAGGCGAGGCTCTACTGTATATTCCATCAAATATAAAAGATGGGTGTATCCTCCTTTTCTAGTTTTGGTGGAGAAACACCGCATGGCATGATCTTTTCTCACTAGCGAACCATTTTCACCCTCCACCACTAAACAATTTGTGTTACATTAAAGGCATTTTTTCAGCAACATATGTGAGGGAATTGAGCTAAGTGCTATACTGCCCCTAACCATTCTGTGATGCCTGTGCTTTAAAAAAAATAAAAACACCCTTAGGTCAGACTGACTTGAAATGTCTCACACAGCTTAATGCGCTCTGTAAAACATCCACTATAACTTGGTTTGTGGTTTAGCCAAATCAGCTTGAAATCTGGTTCACAGCTGTGTGTAAAATGTGAGGAAGATTGTTTGAAAAACATGGCCGCCAACAAGCAAAACATCTTGATTCAGTCATTGAGTATTTGCAGAGGTGGGTAGAGTAGCCAGAAATTGTACTCAAGTAAGAGTACTGTTACTTTAGAGGTTTATTAATCAAGTAAAATTAAGGAGTAGTCACCCAAATATTTAGTTAAGTAAAAGTAAAAAGTATGTCGTGAAAAAACTACTCAAGTACCGAGTAACTGATGAGTAACCTGTTCGTTTAATGATGACGGCAACAAGTAATGCACAAAAACCTAAAAATAGCAATGAACAAATTCAGAACCAGGAATATCTCTTAAGCAACTAAAACAATAATATATATTTGGTTTTACACTATATTGAAAAAAAAAAGAAAATTAATTTTACCTTTGCAACCTCATTATACTCTTGGCTAAGTTTTATATTCATAAATGTAAGTTTCTCAATACCGGACCTGTTTTTTTGCGCCTTTAAAAAAGATTTAGAATTCTACATTAAAACACTCTATCTCTAACAACCAAAAAGCTGTGAAAACGATGATGCTGTGTTCCAAATTGAAGTTATTTACTGAGATTGATTGAGCCTATGGCTTTCCACTTTATATATGTATATATATTTTTGCATTCTATTTTAGTTACTTTGAATTTACAACCCCCTAGCGCTGTTTTGTACGTTTTTTATGCTGTTTTGTACTGTTTTTGTACTTTGATTATTATTTTCAACTGTTTGTAGATGTTGAAATTTAAAAATTAAGGTTTATTAAAAAATTGCAGTTAATCATGTGACCGCCTGGCTCTGTTTGATTGGTGAAACGGAGTCAAACGTCACCAGTGACTGCATTTGATTGGTGAAACGCAGGCATGTGATAGATCCTACTTTGAAGGTATGTCTGACAAACCAAAACAAACAAAGCGTGCATTAACAGATCGGTAAAAATCAGTAGCGAGCTGAATGTAGATAAATGGAGCGGAGTAAAAGTAGCATTTCTTCTCTATAAATATACTCAAGTAAAAGTATGTTGCATTAAACTACTCTTAGAAGTACAATTTATCTCAAAAGTTACTCAAGTTGATGTAACGAAGTAAATGTAGCGCGTTACTACCCACCTCTGACCATTTGTCTACTGTTGATAAAACTTTGTGCTAAACATGCTGGCATACATATAATACAAAGTATTTAGAGCACAACCCACCGGGGGCGCCATAAATGTAATTTCCGTGACATTGTCTGTTTGACTTTGCCTTTAATGTAATATTTCATAGAGAGAAAATGAGACAATTGTTTATTACGAAGAAACCAACATGCACAACCCCTCATTGTCATTTCAAGCATGTGGGAATGTTTGCTAATGCTAATATATGAAAGAGTGCCAATTAACGAGTGGCTTCCTCTGTTCTAGAATGCCCAGCGTCTGGCAGCCGGAGCCCAGGTGGCACAAACCCTCAGTACACCTGTGGTGTCGGTGGCCACGCCAAGCCTCCTGGCGCAGGGGCTACCCTTTTCCGCCATGCCCACAGCGTACAACACGGGTGATCACGCTAGCTTTTCTATCCTACTCAGAGGTCATTCAGGAATCTCTCCCGGCTAATGAAAAATTTAATTTGTATTTATATTTTTAAAAACAGAGTACCAGCTGACGAGTGCAGACCTTACTGCGCTACACGCCCTGGCGTCTCCTAGCGGCTTGTTGCCCAGCAGCGTGGCGTCTTGGCAGCCGCAGCAGACCATCTCCCAGCAACAACAGCAAACACAACAGCAGCAACAACTTAGTCTTGCATCGCTCAGCAACTTGGTGTAAGTCCTCTTTGTCTTCTTTTACACCTTGGATGGATCCTATTCATACTTTACATTTATATATTTATACATTTCACCTTTTTCCCGACAATCACCAGCATCTCACCATTTCACACTAGAAGTTTGGACCTGGTTGGGGTTTTTTGTAACCCTGGTGATGACATACACATCAGACAGGATTTGGGTCACGACAGCCCACTTTTGTTAGCGCCTTCTCCTTGAAGTGTGTATTCTTTCCTCTTGTCCACAGCATGTGGGGTGTGGACAAACAGAGCAGCGAGCTGTCTAGCCAGGTGTCCAGCCTGGCTGCCAATCTGAGGTGTGTCTGTGTGTGTCAAATGTCGCCCTCTCGTGTCTGCAGGGGCACATCACACCTTAAAATCACAGGCATTAAACACACACTCACTGGACACCTAATAGGTACACCCGCATTATCTAATATGCCTAGTGTATTGTAAATTTCGATTTTCCTGATAGGAGTCGCCCATGTAGTCAATTGGATTTTTTTATTTAATAATTTGGAATGTTTTTTCCTACACTGAATGTCTCGAAAGCTGGCCCCCTGGCTGGGAATTGAAGCTGTGCCCATCTGCATGAAAGGCAGCAGTGTGTACTATTAGGCGTGTTACATTTATTTCAATATTTACTAAAGTTGACTTCTTTCTTCCTAATTTGTAAGGGTTGATGATATATAAGAAAGGTAACAAGCATAATGGAGTAACACCTATTGCAAAACATTGAGGGATTATGATTGGTGATTTAACACTTAAAATTTAACACAAAACCAAGTTGCACAGTTGAGGATTCAAATGTTGGATTAAATGTAACATGTACATTTTAGTTTTCTGAAAACAGAGCAGTCGAACTATGCATCTAGGATGTACTCCAATAATTTACATAACTGCCAAAACATAACGGATTCATTATTCATACTGTATAAACACTGTTAACGGTGTTTGCTTCATTGACTAATAATTTGTCTTAATTATTGTCAACCTATTTTTACCTGCTGAAAATACAACAAATGCATGTAGACTAAGACAATAACTAAATTAACTGACAGATTACTCAAAGAATAAAACCGAGACAAAATAGAAATTCAATCATGTTTAATTTTGTTTTGTAGATGGGTGGGACAAGTTCGAAATATATCCAATCACAGTTCTTAAACAGTGTACATATGAAAGAATGGCCGAGAGTTAGTAACAAAGGAGAACCAAACAGAAGATTTTTCTTGTGAGATGAAAAAGTTGAATTTCTCACCACCAAGGATTTAACATGTTCCACATTGTAGTATATGTGTACACCATGTGGCCAGCCTGAGAGGGACAAATGGTAGAAGATGGACAGATGGATGACATTTGCAACGCCACATATGTGTAGTTGCTGCTTCTGGTTCCCCTGCGCTCGTAAACAAGTTATGATGAGGGAATGCATTGTAACTCCGTTTCACAACAGATACATACCTGCCTTGCCAGAGATGTAGCATAAGAAATATAATGTGTCTAAAAGACATTTATTGGCATTTATCTGTCTAGGAAGAAACAACCTTAAGATCATGCTACTCTTGTGTTAAAAAATTGCATTGCAGCTTGTCTAAGTACAAGTGCTTTCCTTAGGCCTTACCTATTATACTTTATATTTTAGTTGACTACATTTACTGTAACTTTAGCTGACTAAAAATATTGATATGTCTTTGACTAAAACTAAATCAAGTTAAATGACTCAAATTTGACTAAAACTTAAACAAATGTATTTAAAAGACTAACTTCAACTAAATTAAAAACTGCTGTCAACACTGGAACACAAAATATATTACATGCACTTTCACTGGTTTATACTGTAATAAGTAACTGTAGCATTAGGGTGGGATGTATTGTAGTTGTCTACAACCATGCATCTTTGTTGTTTTTGGATCATGTTAGATTGTGCATGTGTACCTAATGTTGTGGGTAAAAAGGAGGTATTTCAAGCTCAGGATTTGAAGAGAAAGCTGTACACAAACAAGCACACACAGTGTCTCTGTGGGCGTTGTGTGTCTGTCAAGTTGTTGGTGTGTTACTTGTTTTTAGTGTTTGTTTTGTCAGGAAGACATGGATGTGTGGTGTCTTTTTGTGGTGTGATGGTGTCTGTACAGCAGACAGGAAGAGTTGTTTGCGCTGCTCAGACTTATTGACATTATTGTCGTCAATAATGTCCTCGCAGGCCTCCAACCTTTTCTTTTCTCCCCACAGTCTCAGCTCGCCGTCCAACCTGCTCTTGGGTAGAGATGAGTGGTTGGGCCGGTACTGTATCCCATTTCCTTTTTCCTGTGTGCGTGCTTTTGGCTGAACCCACCCCCTCCTGAGCATGTGTACAGTCCCTGACATGGTTTTCATGCTTAGGTCAGGCCACTCATGGTGATCATTTCACGCTTCCAGGGCCCAGCAGTGCTTGTAGGTTATGGAAGTGAATGGCAAAGACTTGACTCCTTTCATTGGACACTCCCGAAGGAGTTTGAGCTAACTAATAAGCATAATCATAACCATAACATTTTTCAATTGGGACTTTCACTAATACCCTAAGCCAGGGATGTCAAAGTTATTTTAGCTGAAGTGCCGCGTGGAGGAAAATCTATTCCCGCGTGGGCCCGACGGGCAAAACCATGGCATAATAACTTAATACAACTACAAAAAACTTCAGATTGTTTTCTTTGTTTTACTTTGGCCCAAAATAGAACAAGGACATTTGGAAAATGTACATATCACAAATAATCCTCTTGACAAAACACTTCTATAGTAAAATTCTGAAGAAAAAATTGGTGCAGTTTCAAAAACAAAATTAACTTACTCTGTGTATGTACAAAGCAATAAAACATTAAGTCACAGCCCAACTAAGATTGAACAAAAAACTAAATAAAGCATGAATAAAAACTCTATCAACTACCTCATTTGTCATTTCTACATATTAATCCTGTGCTAACTCTACAAACTGTGGTAGAAATTATTCAAGTGGGTTGAGTTACTCCCTTGTAGGCATCACTGTGTAGCCATAGAAGAATAAAAGCTGTGGAATGTTTGAACATTTTTAACAAACCAAAACTACAAACTTAAAAGACTGACAGTATTGCAGTAAATCACAAACTGTTCACTTTTTTTAATTGGCAGAGAAGACAATTATTTCCACAGAACTATATCTTTGTTTAGTGTCTCATGCAGCAGTTTAAGTGGGGTTACCAATTGTTTATTTTACTCCTGTTTGTTTTACGTTGGGTGTACATCTTGCTTGGTATACGTGCTTGCCCCGGTATAAACGATTTGCTTCCCTAACAGAATTGCTATTGCGACATCCAATGGACACATTTAGAACAGCAGTTTCTTTCATTTAAAAATACAGCTCAATTTTACACTCTGCAAACTCATTTCGCGAGCCGGATTGAACCTGTTCGCAGGGCTGCACGTTTGACATCCATGCCCTAAGCCATTGCAAGTACTAAATGCTACAGGGTTATCTGGGGGCATAGTGTTGGGCTGCGCGATTTTGAGAAAAAACCTAAATGCCATTGCTCCCGCCAAAATTACAATTTGCTATATTTTTTTTTTTTACATAAAATGCATGAAAGTGCGCTTACAAGTGAAGGAAGACATGTTACTTTTAGACTCTCAACATATTCTAATCTCGAGGTGCCACACATTAAAACAATATGCAATATTCACTTCAATAAACATTTGGCTTTATGCAGACAGATTGAGTTTTTGTCTACATCATGCTCTTAAACTGAAGAAATATTTGATCAAAACTATACAGTGATTATAATGCTCCAGACTTGAGAAACTGATCAGGCGGGCCGGTTCTACAATCGGAATGAAACTGGACTTACTGGTGACGGTGACAGAGAAGAGGACTGTTGACAAACTAGTGAGCATCCTGGATGATGCCAGTCACCCTCTGCATAGCGTTATCAGTAGCCAGAGGAGCCTGTTCAGTGCTAGACTCCTTCATCCCAAGTGCAGGACTAATAGACTCAAAAACTCCTTTGTCCCACACGCCATTAGACTGTACAACTCCTCTCTGGGGAGGGGGGTACAAGGATGACAGGGGATACAAAACAATAACAGTGCAATACGTTTTCATAACATGGTCACTACTGCCTACTTTGTCTTGTTATATTCTTATTTTACTGTTATATTGTTATTCCAATTGTTGCTTTTTATTTTTTATTCTTATTGTAATATTTCTCTATTTTGTTTCCATTTAAACCCCCATTATTTACTTTTACTTTTTTTAAATTGATCTCAACTCTGTATACTGCTGCTGGAATTTTAATTTTCCTGAAGGAATCAATAAAGTGCTATCTATCTATAATGTAATGTAATTATAATAGTGCAAGTAATTAAAAGGGCATTAACTTATTTTTCCTTAGTGTAGAATTGTTTACCATTGTGCTGTAACTGGAAGGTAAATACCTTTTATACTATAAAAATAAACAAAAAAATAAACTGAAGAAATAATTTATCAAAACTATACAGTGATTGTATGTAATGTAATTATAATAGTGCAAGTAATTAAAAGGGTATTAACTTATTTTTCCTTAGTGTAGAATTGTTTACCGTTGTGCTGTAACTGGAAGGTAAATACCTTTTATACTATAAAAATAAACAAAAAATAAAATTGACTCATTTCTGTAGGTAAAAATTTTCCCAAAATAGATATCAAACATCTTAAAGTGCATTTTCTTCCCAGTTGGAAAAATTATGTTGGACAGTGTTTTTCTGTTTACCGCTATCACGTGATCACAGGTTTTCCGCTCGTGTTGATGGGCTCAAATTGTCTACCCGATTTAAAGCTGAAATATTCCAACAACAGGATATTTGCCTTTTTAATAAATGTTATTTCCTCCTAATTTGTGTTACTTCTCACAAATCTCTCTGTAGGGCGAGTGTTGGCGGTGCCTCGCTCTAGTCTTTGCCAAGACAAAGATTGTTATCCTGAAAAGAGGGGTCACTTTGTTAAGTTAATTCTACTGTTAAATAAACGTGCTTCAGTGCTGAGCGCATTTCTGGTTGGAGAACATGGCTGTCACTCAAATGCCGGTGACGAAGGAGGAAAAAACAAAACCTCAGTCTCTTGCGTTTATTTCCCGCACTAATTAAAATTCAAATACATTTCTATGAATCGTACAGCTCTAGCATAGCGCCACCTATTGTAGTGGACATAATTCTAAGTACAGTAGAACGTCTTTCTTTGGTGTATCCTATATTGATATAGCAAAAAAAAAAGTATCAGCTTATCGGTTTGCGTGTAAAATGTCTGATACAGTCTTGCAGCGTGTTAACTTGAGCAAAACTTGTCTTTCAAAGTTGGTCTTTTTATGTTTTTGGGGAAGTGGTTTACAAAAACTAAACATGGTAGTAGGCTATAGGCTACCAGGAGCTAGCAACTACACATCAGCTCACCACGCAATCGCACAAAAGCTTGACATACATAGTGTCATATTTTGAACAATATTGCATTTTAAAACAAGTACCAAATAATTCTTGTTGTATATTTTACTTACAGAAGAGTATTAAAAAGTATCCAGTAACAATTGCGTCCGCGTCATTCATCTTACTGCGTCATGAATTATTGTGGCCACTCTGTGCCACCAAAAGATCATTTGTCACTTCAGCTTAAAGACGGCATAAGTGTACTATAGACCGTTAATAATAAATCACTTAATGCTTTTCATACCCACCATTGGTCTCTTTGACTCATTTTAATTTGTTCAACTTTTTCTAACATCCCACACTACAAAATAATAAGTTTGTATGATTCCTGCTGATATTGTATCAGATCAAACCTCAAAGCTCCAATATCGGTATTGTATCAGAAGTTTAAAAAAAAAAATACTACAGGGACAATGCTAGTCTTTGGGTTTGTATTGTCTTCGCATATGATGTAAATAAATGGAAATAATCTGTTTCTGGGTCAAACTATCACCCTTATAACTACAGGGTTTCCCTCAGAGCTTTGTTGTTAAGGTGGCCGCCTTAACAACAAAGAACCACGGCCTAAATTAAAGCCTTAAAAAAAAAAATATATATATATATATATGTATTTTTTTGTCCTGTCCAGCTTCTCAGGCAAATCATATAGTTGATGTAGATGCCCATATCGGCTGTTCAGATTTACAGAGAAGTGTAGGATACTTCTCTTGTTGCCTTATTTGTATTTGACTTTATTAAATGTATTTATATTATCATTTGTTGCTAAACAACAGTCTTAACAAGCTGCTAAGCTTCGTTCTGCCTCTGTCAGTAGTCTCTGCAGCAACCAGCATTGTTCCACCCACACAACCATCTGATTGGTTACACGCAGAGCGGTAACAGCCAATCAGCAGTGCGTTTTCAGAGCGGTAACAGCCAATCAGCAGTGCGTATTCAGATTGGTTACACACAGAGCGGTAACAGCCAATCAGCAGTGCGTTTTCAGAGCGGTAACAGCCAATCAGCAGTGAGTATTCAGGGCGCATGGAGTCACGGAAGAGGTAGGCAGAGAGGAGAGACGGTGCGGGTTAGCAGAAAGGTGTTTAGCAGGTGAGCATAATGCAGCGGACTCTCCCCAAATTATAATAAACACTTCTCAATCAACTACTAGTAACATCACTATGAGCCCGTTGACATTCTAGAAACATAAGCGGCAGTTCAGTTGGCTCGCAGTTCTTGAGATGAAGGCTAATTAGCTTTTTAGCATAGCGTTAGCTCATTTTGCGGCGTGTGCGTGCATGCGTGTGTGTGTTACGGACAGCAAAGCCCTGTCTTTGTGAGAGAAAGACAAGCATTATTGACCTATAGTTAACAAGTTATTTCACTTTACATTTTTCTGTGTTGAAGCAGAAAAAAAGGGCATTATGTTAAATTAAGAGTTTCTGTCTCATAGTTGATATGATAATGTAACTGCATCGTAAAGCCTACATGAACTCCATGGTGTTCAGAGAGGAAATAGTCTCTCCTATTGCTATTGTACTATTTTTTCCAGCTATAGTTACATTAATCATTGGTACTATAGCAGCTTAGTTTTGAATGGCAGGGTCCCTGCTATCACATGTTGATAAAAATAGAACTTTTACATAATAAAAATCAACTACAGGCTTCCCAAATGCTGTAATAAATTAAGCATGACAAGTTGAGCATATGTCAGCATGTGGCCTCACTTTTAACTCTTTTTTTTCAAACGCTTATTGCAAATGCTTATTTAAAGTAAGTCATTAATTTGACTTAGTCATTATTTGGTCTTAGTAAGTAAATATTTACTAAGTCAAAATAATGACATACTTAGTATCTCAGGTAACCAGGACTGTCTTCTGTTTTGTTTTTACTTTACGCTAAATATATTGAGCAATATGTTGTATATTGCCATTCAGCATACGGAGCGGAAAACACAACCAGAAATTGTAGGCTTCTTCAGGCGACGGAGCCGGCCTACTTCACCACAGTCTGTAGTCTACTGCCACCCCCCCCCCCTTCCCCGTAATCTAACCCTGACCTTTAAATAAGTGTATATTGAACACTGGATATTTACTGCTGAGTCATGAGGGAGCATTGGATAAACTCTGCTTCTTCTTACTCCCTTTCTGACATGTTGGATTGTGAATTATACACAAGATATATATATAAATATAAACGTATGTTTAAAATTGAAATAAATGTTGCCGCCTTATGAATTTAGAAATAAGTTAACTACAGTTTATTGTAAAATGTATATACAACAAAAGAGTGTAAAAAGAAGTTAACCGCAATAGACTTTTTTTATTTGGAAGAAGTGTCAAAGAATGTCAAGAAACAGCAAAAAAACAGATAATTATTTGACCTAAACTTTGAGCAACATTTTGACTTTAAAGGAGTATTTGTCCTGAAAACTGCAATTTTTAAGGACAAGAGAGTATTTATATATACGGTGGGGCAAAAACATATTTAGTCAGCCACCGATTGTGCAAGTTCTCTCACTTAAAATGATGAGAGGTCTGTAATTTTCATCATAGGTACACTTCAACTGTGAGAGACAGAATGTGAAAAAAACATCCAGGATTTCACATTGTAGGAATTTTAAAGAATTTATTTGTAAATTATGGTGGAAAATAAGTATTTGGTCAACCATTCAAAGCTCTCACTGATGGAAGGAGGTTTTGGCTCAAAATCTCACGATACATGGCCCCATTCATCCATCCATCCATTTTCTACCGCTTATTCCTTTTTGGGGTCGCGGGGGGCGCTGGCGCCTATCTCAGCTACAATCGAGCGGAAGGCGGGGTACACCCTGGACAAGTCGCCACCTCATCGCAGGGCCAACACAGATAGACAACAATCACACTCACATTCACACACTAGGTACAATTTAGTGTTGCCAATCAACCTATCCCCAGGTGCATGTTTTTGGAAGTGGGAGGAAGCCGGAGTACCCGGAGGGAACCCACGCATTCACGGGGAGAACATGCAAACTCCACACAGAAAGATCCCAAGCCTGGGATTGAACCCAGGACTGCAGGACCTTCGTATTGTGAGGCAGACGCACTAACCCCTCTTCCACCGTGAGTTGATACCAAAATGGATACATGGATGATACAGCAGAGGATTGGGAGAATTTCATGTGGTCAGATGAAACCAAAATAGAACTTTTTGGTATAAACTCAACTCGTCGTGTTTGGAGGAAGAAGAATACTGAGTTGCATCCCAAGAACACCACACCTACTGTGAAGCATGGGGTTGGAAACATCATGCTTTGGGGCTGTTTTTCTGCTAAGGGGACAGGACGATCGATCCGTGTTAAGGAAAGAATGAATGGGGCCATGTATCGTGAGATTTTGAGCCCAAACCTCATTCCATCAGTGAGAGCTTGAATGGTTGACCAAATACTTATTTTCCACCATAATTTACAAATAAATTCTTTAAAATTCCTACAATGTGAATTCCTGGATTTTTTTTTCACATTCCGTCTCTCACAGTTGAAGTGTACCTATGATAATAATTACAGACCTCTGTCATCATTTTAAGTGGGAGAACTTGCACAATCGGTGGCTGACTAAATACTTTTTTGCCTCACTGTATGTTACCGTATTTCATGTTTTGATGTTCTGGCATGAGTTTCATGTCTTTTCTGTGGCACGGTCTAGAATCAAAATACAAAACTTGTAGCTTTCACTTCCAGAACCTTCCTGTTTGTTTGCTCTGTTGCCAGCATCAGGGTCCTTGATGCTGCTCAGGCTCAAAAATGGCTTCTCTGTGTCGATGTCATGTCTTTTGTCTTCTAGTGAATGTCTGCTATGTCCCCCAGGCCTGTGACACACATACCTCAGGGCGCCATGTTGACGGTCAACACCAGCTCCGGCGTGTGCATTAAGTCTGAGCCAGTATCGCCTGGTCGTGACCGCAGCACTCCTTGCCCTCCTCCGGCGCCGCCACCTTCCACCATTGTCACCCTGACCGCACCGCCGCAGTACCCAGGTTCCCTGCTGTGCCTGGAGCCCCCGACCGGGCGCTCACCAGCAGATAGCGTGAGCAGCAATGCCAGCTCCTTCGAAGGCAGCGATCGCGAAGACACGGGCGGCGGCGCTAACATCGTAACCACCACCGCCACAGGAAACGTCGGGCCGGGCCGCTCTGACTTCAGCCCCTCGCCGGAGCTGCTGAGGGCGTCCAACGAAGTGGAGCAAGAGGGCGGCAACATCAAGCGTACGAGATTAGATGCCTGGGTGACATAAGCCAGGAGACGCTCCTCACAACAAGAAGGTTTGAATGACACTTCAACACAACACACATCACAACACAACATTCTTACTAGTAACACAACATCGTACGTTTGAGACACAATCACACACTTCTTTCTGCTGACTCACTTGTTTGTGGCATAGAGACAAGCGAGCGAGGAAAATGCACCACTTCCTGCTTTTCCCCAAACAGGAAGTATTGATAACTGCCACATTAACTAGTAATCAGTTGGAGTGCCGATTGCCAAGCGCCCCCCCCACCTCCGTCCTCCCGGGGACCCCAAATGTCTCGCTCACGGTGCACGGACACTGACCACCTGTCACTCGCGTCCACTTTTTGTCTCTTCAGCTTTTAACGGCCATGTTGTGTTCCAGGTGTGTCGTTACCAACTAGCTTTGATGTCCTCTCTAGCGCACCAACAAGCTCTTGTTTCTTTTCTCCTCGCCACGCTTTTCAAAAAGTGAAGTGAAAACGAACGCTTTTCTATATTTCTACGTCTTCAAAGCTCTTTGGCTTGACGCGTGTGTCTGTACATACAGTATATTTGCATAGACTTTGCTAGCTAGCCCTAAAAAAGAAAAAACAAGCAATGTGTCGACTCAGTGGATCTGCTTATCATAATTATTCTAAACGAGCGTGACTTGGATGTGTGTCACTAGATGGCCATGGCGTGTTGGTGAATCTATTTAGGCCTGCTTGGTTGTGTCGTGGTCATTGTTTTGCTACACACTTTGAGAACACGCACACATCACACAATCACTTGGCACATGTTCATATCTTACACACATTTAGCGCTTTTTCTACTTCAAGACATGAACTGTCTTCTTTGATGTCATTTAATATGAATTTGTTCAATCATTTCAGCTGTGTGTGTGTGTGTGTGTGTGTGTACACGTTCTATAGGAAATAGATGCCTACTATCCCCAACCACACGGTCACTAGACTGTTAGTAAGCCCCCACCCCCTTGATTGTCACACACAGCTAAATGTGACAAGTAACATTTTTGAAAATACATTTTTAGCAGCTATCCTCAACAAACGTAAGCGCAGACTGTTATTGCATTATGACACAATCCACCTTTTAAAACTATTTTGCTTTTTTCAAGCTATCGCTCTCTCTGCGCCATGCCAGAATCTCCGTGAAAAAAGCGGAAAGGGTGGGACAGAGAATGCCAAGATCATGCCAACAATACGACGCTATGGTCACGTAGCCTTTAAGTCAATGTTGAACAATCGTCGTTCAAATTTGACATAATTAATACTTGGACTGATGCAAAAAGATCCATTGCAAATTTGTATTTTAGTTTTTTCTCACACAAAAAATTAATGTACGGGATACAGAAATCTTTGACATCTTTTTTCCAATGAAAAAAAGAAGTTAAGTTTGGAGCTACATACTTAGCTGGTGAATATTATAATAGTGAATATTTCCATACCAAACATTTTGTGGCACTTAAAGCATGAATCTCAACTTTTTCATTAAAAAATACAAAGAATAAAAATGTTAAAAATACATTTGATTAATAATAATTTTGTCCAAAAACAAAAGTTTGCGGCTGTAAATAACATATCTTTGTATGGGAGAGAGTTGAAAGTGGGGTTACCAACTCCCTGACAAAAAAAAACAAATTTCAGCACAAACTTTTCTGGCTGATGAACCTTCCTTTCTTTTTTCTGAAAATATGCTGAAACTATTTGACTCTATCCTGAATTCAATTAGATGCAAGTTTTGGAGTATTACATCAGATGGTCAAAACCAATTGTTCAATAATATTGTTTTCCAAATATCTTAAATTTTAAACTTTACTGCTAACAGAATAAAACTATCCATTCAATGTTTATTTAACAACTTCTATAACGCCAAGAGAGAAGAGTTGTTAAATGACATTAACTACAATTAGTTACTAGTTTCTGTCAGTTATCTATTTGTAGCTTCCCTGTCAGACAAAAACGAGCTCCTAACTAACCTCATGGCTTTTTTTTTTCCAAAATAAAATTTCACTACGGTTAAAAAAATAACGAACTTACATTTGGTGTCCGAAGACCAGAAGCGAGGTTAACTCTTGCTCGTGAGCTCGCTGCTGTAATATTGAATAACGATGCCATAAAAGTGTAATGCATTGAGTTTGATGGGTGAGCAATCAGAAACGTTAGCCTCAACGAAACAATTGAAACTATTTTTGATTGTCGCGTGTAGGGATGCAACAATTACCTATTTTTACTATTAACCGGCATTAAAAAGATAATGGTTATTTAAAAAAGTGTTTCAGCCCTCACACGCTATATAAAAAAAAAAATGGTATGGTATTTTTGGTACAACCTGCACGGAACGAAAAAAAGTTGCCAGTGTGCGCGTGCTTACACACAACTATGGAGAGACACTTGAGTATGCTACATTAGCTTCAAAATGGCAACAGGACATAAAAATGAGCAGGGAGTCATTGATGACGATTGCTCAACCATTTTCAAAACTTCGGTCTAATATGTACAACATTGTGCAGCTTTACACACTAAAGTAAAGGTAAGATGTAGTAACTGAGTTCAGTTATGTTATTAGCAATTTAGTTCATTAAGAATTAAGTTAACTATAAAAGGTGTCACAATCAGGAGATTAGCATTTAACTAATGCTTCTCATTTATTTTCTGTTACACCCCCACCCCACTCTGTTGCAACTATAAATAGCATAATTTGTCTATAAAATTATAAGTACACCTCTGTATCCTTAAGATTAAAAAATAAAAACAAATTCATCGACTAACAACAACTGTTTTGTCAGAAAATAGTTAAAGTGCACCAATTTGCCTGAAATTAAAAATATATACAATTGTGGTCAAAAGTTTACATACACTTGTTAAGAACATAAGGTCATGGCTGTCTTGAGTTTCCAATAATTTCTACAACTCTTATTTTTTGTGATAGAGGAGCACATACTTGTTGGTCACAAAAAACATTCATGAAGTTTGTTTCTTTTATGAATTTCTTATGAGTCTACTGAAAATGTGACCAAATCTGCTAGGTGAAAAGTATACATACAGCAACATACATTATCAATTTTGGTGATACAATCTAATGAAATTTGCTATAACTGCATGTGAGTGATTATGATGGACGACACCTGTTGACTTCTCTGAGCCCATTTAAATAGGGCTCATGTGATGCAGTCATTAGACTCTGTTACAAACGCGACAACGGGAAAGTCAAAAGAACTCAGCACAGATATGAAAAAACGAATCATTGACTTGAACAAGTCAGGAAAGTCACTTGGAGCCATTTCAAAGCAGATTAAGGTCCCAAGATCAACTGTGCCGACAAATGTTTGTAAGTATAAAGTGCATGGCACAGTTTTGTCACTGCCACGATCAGAAAGAAAACACAAGCTATCACCTGCTGCTGAGGGAAAATTGGTCAGGATGATCTAGAGTCAACCGCGAACCACTAAAAAGCAGCCTGCAATGAATTGGAAGCTGCTGGAACAAATGTGTCAGTGTCTAGAGTCAAGGAAGCCGTTGCTCCAGAAGCGACACCTTAAGGCTTGTCTAAAGTTTGCTGCTAATCACATGGACAAAAATAAGACCTTTTGGAGGAAAGTTCTGTGGTCAGATGAAAGAAAAATTTAGCTGTTTGGCCACAATACCCAGCAATTTGTTTGGAGGAGAAAAGGTGAGGCCTTTAATCCCAGGAACACCATTAAGCTTGGTGGTAGTATTATGCTCTGGGGCTGTTTTTCTGCCAATGGAACTGGTGCTTTACAGAGAGAAAATGGGACAATGAAAAAAGGAGGATTATCTCCAAATTCTTCAGGACAACCTAAAATCATCAGCCCGGAGGTTGGGTCTAGGGGGACAGGAAATTGACCCCAAACAGACGTCAAAAGTGGTAAAGGAATGGCTAAATCAGGCTAGAATGAAGGTTTTAGAATGGCCTTCCCAAAGTCCTGACTCAAACCCCATTGAGAACATGTAGACAATGCTGAAGAAACAAGTCCATGTCAAAAAAACAACAAATTTAGATGAAATGCACCAATTTTGTCAAGAATTCAACCATAATCTTGCCAGAAGCTTGTGGATTGCTTCCAAAAGCGCCTTATTGCAGTGAAACTTGCCAAATGAAATGTAAGCAAATATTACCATTGCTGTATGTATACTTTTGACCCAGCAGATTTGGTCACATTTTCAGTTGACCCATAATAAGTTCATATAAGAACCAAACTTCATGAATGTTTTTTGTGACCAAAAAGTATGTGCTCCAATCACTCTATCACAATAAAACAAGAGTTGTAGAAATTATTGGAAACTCAAGACAGCCATGACATTATGTTCTTTACAAATGTATGTAAACTTTTGACCATGACTGAATATCCTTATTTAAACTACACATTTTTGACTTGAACCATTTGATACTGAAAAATAAAATGAAATACAAATAAATGCAAACGGATCAACCACATGAACTCAGGAGCAAAATATTTAAACTACAAAAAAATTAAACAATTTGTGGTGATTTTCTAAGAATTCAAAACGAGGAAATCAGAATTATTGGCTACAATGAGCATATTTTGCAATGCACCGCTGTTTGAAGTATGATACTGCATTATATTGAATAAGAATGTTCACATTTTTTTCTTATATCATCAGAATCACAATCGGCTTTAACACAAGGAATTTGACTTTTTAGACTCTTTGTTCAATGCCGTTTCAATGGTTGCTGCTTGTAAAAGGTAACAAAAACTACACTTTATTCTCCCCTCACTGAATGTTGTTTGCCAAATATGTAGACAGAGTTAGCAATACATTTATGCAGGATGAAGGTTGAACTCTTAATGCTAACTAGCTGAATGCTAACTACCATTAGCTAATAAACAAGCCTAGTCGACTTAGCACGTCGAAACGCAGGCACACATACTGTGTAAAAACACCACTTCACACCCACATTCATATCTATGGACAATTTGCAGTCTCCAATTAAGCTAACATGCATATTTTTGATTACAAAAATATGCATGTTATCTTAAAGGCCTACTGAAATGAGATTTACTTATTCAAACGGGGATAGCAGGTCCATTCTATGTGTCATACTTGATCATTTCACGATATTGCCATATTTTTGCTGAAAGGATTTAGTAGAGAACATCCACGATAAAGTTCGCAACTTTTGGTCGCTAATAAAAAAGCCTTGCCAGTACCGGAAGTAACAGACGATGTACGCGTGACGTCACCGGTGTGAGGGCTCCTCACACCCTCACATTGTTTATAATGGGAGCCACCAGCAGTAAGAGCAATTCGGACCGAGAAAGCGACGATTTTCCCATTAATTTGAGCAAGGATGAAAGATTCCTGGATGAGGAAAGTTAGAGTGAAGCACTTATAAAAAAAAATAAAAAAAGAAAAGGCGACGGTTCCAGGCGGCGGCAGTGGGAGAGTTTCAGATGTAATTGGACACATTTACTAGGATAATTCTGGAAAATCCCTTTTCTGCTTATTGTGTTAATAGTATTTTAGTGAGATTACAAAGTCATACCTGAAAGTCGAATGGCTGCAGTGAACGCCAGTGTCTCTGAGAGAAGCAGAGGAGCCAAGATCACAAACTCCGCGGGAAATTTAAAATTGTAATTTAGTAAACTAAACCGGCCGTATTGGCATGTTTTGCAACGTTAGTATTTCATCATTGATATATAAACTATCATACTGCGTGGTCGGTAGTAGTGGGTTTCAGTAGGCCTTTAATTGGAGACTGCAAATTGCGGAGAGTTTGATGTAATGTCAAAACAATTATGATAGTTTAACTGGCTTGAACAGGGAATGCATCTTTTTAGGAGATAAAAAAAGAGGTGTTTGTTTTTTTAAATAAATACCTCTCGCCTTACTTTGGCCGGGTCGTTTAGGTACTGACGCGCTTCCGACTGGCCATTTTGATGCAAGTTATTTTTCTCCAAATAAATCAATAAGGAACGTTTATGATATTCAAGATTGTTTTTCAAACTCGTTAGCCCATAGTACCTAAATACCTATATAGAGTATATCCATTCATACATATCATTTAAATGTGTTTACCTGCTAAGTGTTTTCAGGGGGGGGAAAAACAACCCGGATGTTATTTGATTCACGTTATTTTCGACAGGAATAAATTATACAGAAACATTATGGAATGTGATTTTATAATTTTTTTGTTTTGAAATTATTGAACAGAATCGTGAAACAGTGATAGCACTCAAGACTAAAATCGTACAGTCAAAATGTATAATTGTTGCATCCCTTGACGCGTACTTTTGAGGGACGGTTGGCAACCATCTATGCTAACCATTTTATTGCTTTAAAATAAAATGATGCATCTCCAAATTTTTCAAACTTTTAACAAGTGTCAATACATGCTTTTCTTGTTGGAGACAAACAATATTTTGTTGCTGTCCAAATTCTTGTGGGTTTATTCTTTATAAAAACCATGCAAAATGGAGTTCCGTGCTCCTTATTTGACAGTTGATATCAGTGCCAAGCGAGAGCACTCTGATTGGCTCCCTCCTGCCTTGTGTGGTCACATGACAATCTAAATATTTGGACCCGTGTTACTTGTGTGTTTTGTTTGACATTTCTTTGTGCAGCAGTTCTTTTGTGAGAAGGTTGTGTAGTTTAGAGCACATTTTTTACTTCAACTCATCTTATCACCGACATCAAACAAACTGGTTTCCTTTTGCACGTGGAGACAAGGCGATATTAGCAAATGCAATAAAAGGAAGTACCAGTGATAATGCTGCAGTTTTCATCCAGATATAGAATATATTTATAAGACGTAGTAATTGGTGGATTTGCTAAAAAATAAAAAGGTTCAATGCATGGGAAAGAAGCAGGTAAGAATTTTGGGTGACATTGGCTTTGAAAACAGAATGATGTAGCAAATAAATACTAAAGATGAAATTTATAGTTAATATATTGTGTTGAGCTAGTCTGCTATGGGTTTTGTTGTAAAGATGTTTTCTTTTCTTGAATGATAAACAGTTTGTGTATATTTTCATATACAAAAGTATGCACTGATGTTATTGAAATTCTATACCGCTTTTACAGGAAAAAAGTGTTTGTTGTACCAAAGTATCCAAGTCCCTTGAAACCTTATCCTTTTTGCGTATGTTTTACTGTATTTTATATATTAAATGACAAACTGAGTGAAGTTCAGCTCTGCTTTCATCTTTTCTTTCCAACATAAACAATAATTCAATTAGTGAAGCTTTATTCAACTAATTTAAGCCCCCAGACATCTTAAACACAGAATTTTAAATATATGATATGATCAACATAAAAAGACATTTGTAAATTTCAACATCAAATTGAAGAATTACACAAGAGTTACGTTGGTTTTAAAGTGGCAAAATGCTTACGTAAACGTAGAAATGGTAATTCCTCACCTCCAACGTGAATGTCCTTAGACACAAAACAAAGGTAAGAGGGCCCCACCTCCAAGGGGCGTTACCCCCACCAGCGCTTGCTGGGGGGGGCCTGCGTGGTGAGCGGCTGCACATCAAACACGGCTTCCTGAGCCACAGACGAGCACACGAAGAAGAGGTTGGCTCCCAGCATCACGAAGATGGGGAAGAAGGAGAGGCCAAAGCCCAGGCCTCGGATGCTGCTGCCCAGCGACAAGCACACCCAATAGATGAGCCTGACACCACAACATGGGAACAATGCATCAAAATACATCCAAACTGCTGCACACAAATTGATCAAAACAGGTGTCATATGTTTATACTTCAAATGTAAAGTGTTCTAACATATTTGTTTTTGAAGCTATCACTGAGTGGCTACTTACATGAACAGATGCTGAACAGTTGAATATGAGAATTCACGTTTTTTGTTGATAAATCTGAAACATTCTCAAATCTTTATTTTCTGAGGATACTGGTTGAGTACTAAAATGTTCAACTTTGTAACAAAGTATTTGCCTGGTGTCCTTTCAAAGAAAACTACATTTAAAATTTTGCAAGGTAAGCAACATTTAAAGTTACCACTTTGTCAAAAATGTTCTTTAAAGGGGAACTACACTTATTTTTTTATTTATTTTGCCTATTGTTCCAATCATGAGAGGCAAAAACACGACTTACATTTTTACTAAAGATAATAATAACTAGATTAGATTTATATAGCGCTTTTCTAGACATTTGAAGCGCTTCACTGAGAATTGAGACCCCATCATTCTTTCACACCTGGTGGTGGTAAGCTACTTTCATAGCCACAGTGGCTGCCAGTTTGCACCTATGGCCCCTCCGACCTAGCCTGACTCTCACCATTTCTTTGTAGTTCGCTGATGATCTGGGACTTCTTAATAGGAGATGTATTTCAGAAGCAGGCATGTGATTTGACCACAATGAAAAAGACTGAAAAAATTTCCGGCGAACGCCCCCTGAAGCTCCTGGTTTTTCACCAATTTAACATGCTAGAATTAACAAAGAAAGCACCATTTGAAGAAAATATTTTTGTGTTGAAAGACATGAAAACATCATTAATAGAACATACAATTATCCTATTGAATCACTGTATATGGTTCAGTCCCAACAGTATTTAGTCACTAATATTTACATCTTGTGTTCATTTTACATCCACAGGTGTCACATTGATCAGTGTTACTATCTACAGTTTATTTAAAGTATTACCACATTACTTCAGTTCACTTCACACATTTACTTGCTCGGAGAGCCCTAACATGAGCTTTCCTTGCAAATTTCTGAGCAGCCTGCAGTTTCCTTTTGGTCTCTGCTTTTGTAGCTTCTTTTTTGGATTTCACTGCCAACTTCTGCCTCTAGTATTATATGCAAATTTATTTCAAATAAATTGTTAACTGGAATCAATAATACGACTCTTTGAATTTCTGTAATTTCATAATATATTTTCACGTGGCTTTTTATTTTTAGAAAAACCCATTTATATTTCGCAAAGCAATAATTGGTTAATATTTAAAAGAAACATACGTATTTCGCAAGCAAATATTTTTTAGCTTACCTCATTATTAACTACCCTGTCTGCAACTGAAGTGGGTTGTTTAGGTGGATCTTTCCTCTCGATGTCTACGGCAGTTGTCGATGTAAACAAAGGATGAAGTCCGTAAGGTTTGCTCACTTTCGGTTGACATCCAAAAGTACCAGCTAGTGAAAAGTTTGTTTTCCTTGCTTCAAGTTGTTTCATATGTTTTTGCCGTTTCACATGTACTTTCAAAGCCTTGAAACCTCGTGATCCATAGTCAATATTATCATGACACCACGTGCACAAAACTTTTCCGGGACGATCGATTTTCCGAATAAATTCACCGAACAAAGTCGTAACTTCCTTTTTCCCAACAGTATCAGTGATTTCCCTTTCCATCCAGTCACATCGAAACTTATTGACATGTTTATCAATTTATTTTACTCGTGAAGCGTCCTTTCTCTCGAGGAACCGACATTGTTTACATTTGGAAAATGGCGGTAATAACGTCATCATTCATAACAGATGTCCTGATTGGTCACAAGAAACATATCGAGCAATCAACTACGGCGTAATATTATATTACGCCGTAGTAGATTGGTCGACACTTTTTTTCCCCCAGAGATGAAAAAAGACGGAATTCCGACTTTAGACGGAAAATCACATGCCTGAGAAGTCGGGGCCTTGTAAAAAAAAAACCTTGTGTGTGATTGGATACACGTGTGCGTTATCTTGAATGACGTGCTACTTCAACCGCTCACATCAAAATCAACCCGTGACACTGATGAGAGCCTGAGAAATCCAAAACAGAACAGCTGACATATTTTATGACAGAGCGAAAAGTTAGAGAACTTTTACTGAAAGAACGCAGCAATGATAGTAGACAATCGATGTCATTTGTGCAAAGAAAATATGCAGAATCATAGTCAGTACACGACTCCTCGCTGCCTGCCGCCATTGTTGTTTGAATCAAACAGTCACTTCGGTGCTACGTCACATCTATGAAATCCTGCCCGGCGATCCTGATTGGTTCATTATGTTTTGCTATCCTGAAGGAGTTTGCATTTCCCTCTATCCCAGATCCTTGAGTGGAGCTCTGGCGAGAGTCAGGTTACCTCGGACCACCACCTATCATTCATCATTCATTCACCAGTGTGAACGGCACTGGGGGAAGGGTGAAGTGTCCTGCCCAAGGACACAACGGCAGCAATTTGGCTGTCAAGAGGTTGGGGGGCGAACTTGCAACCCCCGGGTATTAGCACGGCCGCTCTACCAACTACGCCATGCCGAAAATAACACTTGCAAGATGTGGTTAATGGAAGTCACCGCTGTAGCCTTCAAAGCCCTCTAAAACAACTTGAAAGCCCTCCAACATTTTATATACAGTGGGACAAAAAAGTATTTAGTCAGCCACCGATTGTGCAAGTGGTCCCACTTAAAATGATGACAGAGGTCTGTAATTTTCATCATAGGTACACTTCAACTGTGAGAGACAGAATGTGAAAAAAAATCCAGGAATTCACATTGTAGGAATTTTTTACGAATTTATTTGTAAATCATGGTGGAAAATAAGTATTTGGTCAACCATTCAAAGCTCTCACTGATGGAAGGAGGTTTTGGCTCAAAATCTCACGATACATGGCCCCGTTCATTCTTTCCTTAACACGGATCAATCGTCCTGTCCCCTTAGCAAAAAAACAGCCCCATGCTTCACAGTAGGTTTGGTGTTCTTGGGATGCAACTCAGTATTCTTCTTCCTCCAAACACGACGGGTTGAGTTTATACCAAAATGTTCTATTTTGGTTTCATCTGACCACATGACATTCTCCCAATCCTCTGCTGTATCATCCATGTATCCATTTTGGTATCAACTCAACTCGTCGTGTTTGGAGGAAGAAGAATACTGAGTTGCATCCCAGGAACACCAAACCTACTGTGAAGCATGGGGGTGGAAACATCATGCTTTGGGGCTGTTTTTATGGATAAGGGGACAGGACGATTGATCCGTGTTAAGGAAAGAATGAATGGGGCCATGTATCATGAGATTTTGAGCCAAAACCTCCTTCCATCAGTGAGAGCTTTGTATGGTTGACCAAATACTTATTTTCCACCATGATTTACAAATACATTTTTTTAAATTCCTACAATGTGATTTCCTGCATTTTTTTTTCACATTCTGTCTCTCACAGTTGAAGTGTACCTATGATGAAAATTACAGACCTCTGTCATCATTTTAAGTGGGAGAACTTGCACAATCGGTGGCTGACTAAATGCCCCACTGTACACACTATAATGTAACAGACACGATCATCCATCCATTTTCTACCGCTTGTCCCTTTTGAGGTTGTGGGGTGTGCTCGACAGCTGCATTCGGGCGGAAGGCGGAGTACACCCTGGACAAATCGATGCCACCTCATCGCGGTGAGAGACGGACAACATTCACACACTAGGGCCAATTTTAGTGTTGCCAATCAACCTATCCCCAGGTGCATGTCTTTGGAGGTGGGAGGAAGCCGGAGTACCCAAAAGGTACCCACGCAGATCATAACAATAAGTATTGTGCACAATATTTACCGTATTTGGTCATTTTATGCACAGCTGGAACAA
This sequence comes from Nerophis ophidion, assembly GCF_033978795.1. NCBI lineage: Eukaryota > Metazoa > Chordata > Actinopteri > Syngnathiformes > Syngnathidae > Nerophis > Nerophis ophidion. The sequence continues at coordinate 23,479,152 of NC_084614.1, read as the reverse complement.
ATTCTTCGGTGCATTTATTTCCGTTGCCATAGCAGTGCACTTCTGACTTTCTGCAAAAAAACTTGTTCCTACTTCCTATTAAACAAGAGTGTGTTTTCTAATCATGGCAGACTTGGTAATGGACAACAAAGACGATTATTTTTTGACAAATGATGACTCACAACCTTATATTTTAGAACCTTAATATACGGAAGATCAACTGCTGCATATAGAAGCGAGCACGAAGAAGATGCTGAAATGTTGGAGCAGACGGAAATCGAGAGACTGCAGCATGGTCACGCTGCAAATCTCCGACTTTCAGCCAAGCTATGCCAAATTAATAGATTGCTTACCCAAATCAGCTAGAAACATTCCCGGCCAGCTGGACCAAACGGACAACTGTCCATCAAGTGAGTCACTATACTATCGGTCATTATACACTACATACGCTGTCTGGCTAGTTGTGTACAAACAAAACATGAAATGTGGACTAATTCTTTACACATACTGTAATATAATTGTTTGTTTTTCAGTCAGCACAGATTGTGAGCATTACAAACTCAAAAAGTGTTTTGTGCTGACGTAGACGATGTTTTAGTACGCTAGAAAAAGTGTTCCTCGGTTTTCGCTCTTACAATAACAACGTTCCTACAACTTGGTTTTTACACAGGTTACGAAACGTAAATCAAGTATTGTTGGCGGTTTTTCAAGGCATTTTCAAAGTGATTTATAGGTAGAATGGATTTCTCCCGAGGCAGAACGGTGATAGAGGGGTTAGTGCGTCTGCCTCACAATACGAAGGTCCTGAGTAGTCCTGGGTTCAATCCCAGGCTCGGGATCTTTCTGTGTGGAGTTTGCATGTTCTCCCCGTGACTGCGTGGGTTCCCTTCGGGTACTCCGGCTTCCTCCCACCTCCAAAGACATGCACCTGGGGATAGGTTGATTGGCAACACTAAATTGGCCTTAGTGTGTGAATGTGAGTGGGAATGTTGTCTGTGTATCTGTGTCGGCCCTGCGATGAGGTGGCGACTTGTCCAGGGTGTACACCGCCTTCCACCCGATTGTAGCTGAGATAGACACAAGCGACCCCAAAGGGAATAAGCGGTAAAAAATGGATGGATGGCTGGATGGATTGCTCCCATTAGCTGCATTACTAGACACCAAGAACAAGCCGATTTTTGCATTTTAGAGTGCAGGGGGGAAAAAAAATAATTATTCTCGTCTCTTATGATTGTGAACGATAGGCAAATTTCCAAAAAAAAAGCGCAGTTCCCCTTTCAAGTTGTGTAAACAATCTATCAGAGCACTTTGTCTATATAATGGAGGAATTTAGTTAACAGAACTAGCACCCTTTGCTACAAAAAAGTGCAAAGATTGTGAATAAATAATCGGTTTGAATTGAGGATTGATTCTGAATGGAATAGTCAGCCCATGAAATGGGACGGAATGGTTATTTGCCCAAAGATCCCCCCCCCTAAACAATAGAAACAGGTTTCTCACCTTCCAAAAACAAAGACGACGGTGAGAAGAGGCACCAGTTTGAGCAAGTCCTGGCTGACGTATGTCGCCATGACAGCCAGCTGCAGGAAGAAGAAGAGGAAAAGGCCCAGCGACTCGTTGACGTAGTGCGAGTGCACCGACACATGCCTGTTGATCGCTTTGCTCTGGAATCGAGGTTTCATGTCGCTGTAGTGCAGCCTGGCCACGCCCTGCACCACTATACCTGTGAACAGGGACAGGTTGAACCATCGCGTCAACACCACCACCACCATCACAAATGTTTTACCCAGCAGGATGGGGATGGCGGCAAAGACAGCGCACCGCAGTGTGTACACCACCCTGAGGGGGGAGCTGAGGACCAGCGGGGAGTCAAAGGGCAAGAGGGCGTAGCCCCCCCACACCAGGAAGGGGAAGAGGACGGCCGCCGACACGGTGGCCAATACCATCTTCAATTTCTCGCTGCACATGCCCTCACACAAACCTGAACACAAAACAGCACAGCGTTCTTTCAAAACATTTCCAAATAGGATTATGGAAACAACAAAGAATGTTATATTTGACCGTAACACGCGTTACCACATAAGTTTGGTCAGTTGGTTGGAATATGCTACTGTAATAATAACAGGGAAATGCTGCATTGTCAAAAACATGCTATAGTTCCCCCATATTGCACCCTTTTTTAATATAAAAATGCAAAATATAACATCTTACACTTAAGACAAACATATCAAATTTTAGTAGATTTCTAACTGTTACTAATTTAGGTAAGATACACATAACTACGTCAATGAAATATGTGACTTCCTATTAGGGCTGGGCGATATGGCCTTTTAATATCTGGATATTTTTAGGCCATACACCATTTATACCTGGATATTTTGCCTTAGCCTTGAATGAACACTTAATGCATATAATCACAGCAGTATGATGCTTTTATACATTAAAACATTCTTCTTCATACTGCATTAATATATGCTCCTTTTAAACTTTCATGCAGAGAGGGAAACCCCAATTAAGTTGATTTACCAAAACTGTATTTATTAAACAATTATTAAGCAGTGGCACAAACATTCATGTCATTTGAAAACAGAAAGTGCAAGATTGTCAAAGACATTTTAAAACAAGCTATTAGTGCACTTTTGTGCATGATGTCACTAAGATGACATACAAAACAACAATAAATTAAAGTGCACTTTTTGTACAGAACGCGACTACAATAGTTTGAAATGAGATTTTCTTATTTAAACGGGGATAGCAGGTCCATTCGATGTGTCATACTTGATCATTTCGCGATATTGCCATATTTTTGCTGAAAGGATTTAGTAGAAAACATCGACGATAAAGTTTGCAACTTTTGGTGCTGATAAAAAAGACT